>NC_031966.2:12451478-12751478 GCF_001858045.2 Oreochromis niloticus | reverse complement strand
TTTGCGAAGTGGCAACGGGTTCTTCTCTAGCTGCATCTGCACCGCACGCGTTTGACAGTACCTCGGTCCACGCGTTTATTACGTAACAGGAACGCAAGGGCAAACTTTTGGTGACATTTTTACGCACAGATTCCCAGTTTGCACAAGTAAACGACCATATCGCTGCTCTCCTACTACTTCAACCGTGCGATATTCAGCAAAAGAAAAAAGAAAGAAAAAATCAAAGCGCCATGATGCAAGTTTATATAGCTGTGGCATTCGCTTACGGAGTGTGGGGTAAGTTTAACAACTTCTTTCTTCACGAAAATATGGGCTGGCTGTAGATAAGTTATCTTTTTTTCGTACCAATTTTAAAGGGAACATATTTTCTAATAATAATTTTTAAGAAGTAGCCGCTGGGTAAATCCAAGTAAATATATTTCACGTAAGCACGGACAACTAAAAGGGTAGAGAGGGAGAGAGAATAGTGATTTCCAGGGTTTGTATCGAATGCATGACAGCAGATATAGCAGGATAATTCTGTTGCTTTCACGATATCTTGAATTCGACGTATTCAAAATCGTTTTCGGTGCAATGGCTATTCTACCCACTAATAACCACCTCTAATATTATACAATTTAATCTTATCTAAATGTGGACGTAATTGTAATCAATAAAGATGCCCAGTTAATGTCTTCAGTCCCATTTCATGTTATTATGCATGTGGGTCTGAGGATGTTTGTTTTGCATGTTTATTACATTTATTGGACTGCTGAGAATTTACCATTTGTTAGATTTTTTTGGATTATATTCGCGGTTTTTCATCTAAAGCATTCATAATCTAATAAAACAGCAGTGCATTCACTAGTGTATCGGTAACTCTCCCCCACTTGTGTGGCATCCTGTATTAAGGTTTAGAGCAGGGGGAAACCTAAAGCAAACACCGAGTTAAGTCTGCCAGTTGTTGTCGCTGAGTCTAGTCCAAGCGGAGCCACTGCAAAATGAAGTCACCGACCAAGAAAATGTTTGGGATATTAATATCTCCCTGGGATTTTAAACCTATTTAATGCATTATTTAGCTTGATCATACACCACTTCAAGTTGAGCTGTAGGGTTTGTTTTTTTTAAGTGTTAAAGACAGTCATAGAGCTTATAAATTAATGACACAGCCGGACAGTGTTAACCTGTCCCAGGATTTTCTTTGGGATATTTTTCCTTCCTTTTTTCCATGACTCCTGTCTTTGGTTCCCTTTGTTTTTCTTAAGGTTTCTTTGCAACGACTTCCTGTTTGATTTTGATAACTTTCTGTGTTTTTTTTTTTTTCTCTTGATTTTTGCCTCATTTGTGATCCTCTGTCCACACTCATTAGTTTCACCTGCGTTCAATTAGCTCTCTGTGTATCTAGCCCTGTGCATCCTTTGTCAGTTGCAGACTTGTCTGTTTCCCTTCCGCCCCAGTGGTTCTGTCTCTGCGTGACTCCCCAAGGCTTTGTTTTCCTTTTTGAACCTTCCAAGTTATTAGTTAGACTTCATTTTGAGTATGGTGCTCACTCTACAGTGCCTTTTGGTGTATAGCATTGATTACGTTAATTAATGTCACCTTTGTTTTTAATTTAGCCACACTGCTTTCTTGTGTCCGCATTTGAATCACCTCTGAACTTTACCCTAAAACATACCTACAGTCACGGAAGAAATGGGCTGCATACCGGTTTTTCTTTGATTACATTCTAGATACAACCATGCACTGGGAGACAAAGTGTCCATACTGAGTGCTGTATTGTGAAAAATGGATCTGTCGCATCAGAAAACAACCCATTAAGAGCATAGTTCGTATGTTGTCACAGTCAAACAGCTGATTGGCTTCATCCCAGAATCTCACAGAGCACTGCCACAAAGCTCTTTGGAACCATAATTCACAATCAGTCAGCCAGTAGAAACTGTTGGACCACATCTGTGGTAAACCATCTTCTCTGAGTTTTTGTCAGTGTGCTTACCTCTTTCCTTATCAGCTTTTGTGGGGCTGCAGTATGTTGAAACAATGGCAGAGACAGTCATTGTAATATAAGAGCTGTCTGAGTAGTTGCAGATCAACTTTAGAGCCTATTTAACGAGTTTTCTCACATTTCTTTCACTTGAGTCCATGTTTGAACTTGTTAAATGCATTATTATTTCATCTAATATATATACAGCATATAAATACACATATAAAGACAGTCAGTTGCATAAATGTTGAATATTTGCAGCTGATCTTGATACCAGAAAGTCAGGGATAGTTAGTTAGGAAAGTAATGAAATTTCCCATTAAATTTTGGGGAATATGAATATACATATTAAAGAGTTATTTCCTCTATTTTTTCTTCATTATGCTGTAAGCCTAACAGCAATTATCCGCTTGAAGGGTTGATGCTCAAAGTGCAAATATCACACTTTTTTAGATGAGCAGCTTATCTGTAATACAAATTGCACGCTCATTTAAGTGAATGTACTTGTGTCAGTCTAAATACTGAGGAACAGCATATTGTAACTGAACGGTAGTCCCCCAAACGCATAAATATTACAAATAAACAATGTTAGACAACCAGCTGATGAAACGAGGTGATATAATGGTATACAACTAATAATAGAATAATTTTCACTGTTATTTCTGATATGCTCTATTATTCAGTTATGCTTTTTTATTCTTATACTGTTTAGTACAATTACTGAATGTCCAGTGCTGTAGAGTGATTAATGGGATCATTGATTAGTTAATGTCAAATAAGAATATAACTGATTCTCAAGTTATCAGCAAGGAATTCGTATATCAGCGGCAGGCGAGTATGTTCAGAATATTTAATTCTCTGTTCAGTTGTGATGAACTAGCGACAGATATTTTCGACAACATCGGGCACTGGCAGAGGCGCAACGATCAGGTCCAGACACTATCAGCTGAAGTTTCTTTTTCTCGCACGTAGCACACAAAAAGAGACAAGGACATGTTTTCGCTGCAGTAAATAGTCTGGTTTGGGTAAGGGGTGCCCACACTCTGGACACTTGCAAGCTTATCAGTCGCATTACAGAGTTTGCAATAGGGGTCTGGCAGAGACAAGACCATTTAATATCCAATAATATGAGCTGAACATTTGAATTCACATATACAACTCCATTGGGTAATAGCTAGAAACATTTAGGGCTATAGTCAGTAAATAAACTTAAATGATAATGCAAAAGAAGCATTCCTCCATGTGATTTCTAAAATAATGTTACTTCCAAGTGACCAGAAAACCTATATTGTGCGTGGTACTGTCATACTTCATCTTTTAAGGAGAGATTGGGTGCTGTATTTGAATAAAAGTAGAAGTCATTATACATTAGGGGATTAGGGGTTATGTGTTCAGATGCTGGTTTTCAAAGGAGAATTTAATGGTTTACTTTGCAGCCTTAATGCTGCAAGGCTAGCAAGTCTTCCTGTCTGTCTATAGCGAGTCTTTTAGAGTTAACCAGAATTGAATGTGTTTGATCACCCTAGTTTAACGTGATGCAGATGCTTATGTGACATATTCTGCTGTCGCAGAGGAAATAAATTCATGATGAGCAAGGAGAAAATCAGCTGTCACAGATGATGAGCTCAAATTAAATGAAAATATAAACCCTTCCCTGCACACGTGTCTCAGAAGGCTTCCAGAAACCTAGGTTAAAACTGAAATGTGTTTATAAAAGACTAAAAGTGATAAATGAAATGTTAAACTACAAAACTGTTTATTAGATTCTGGAACCATGGATTCAATTGAATCCATTGAATTCAATGAACTTAATATAATTGCCTTTTACTGGAGCTTAAAAATAAAACATACTGAAAAATCTTGCTCTTAAACGAGGCTGCAGAGTAGCTGATGCTCACTGTCAAATGTGTATGAATGCACTTAGTGTGAAACATTCATTTAAATTACAGTTTGTATTTACTACTATTTAAGTCTGTTGGCTGTTTAGGTTAAGTGACAGCACGACCATCTACGGGCAAAAGCTAAGATCTAAGGATTGTTTTAATTTTCGTTCTTTGATGGGGAAAAAAGCAAGAAGCCAAGCATTGGAGATTTGGGATACTCCTATTTATGTATTAGACCGTAAACACTGTGCGTTGTTACATGGAAACATCACTGCATGATTGCAGACCAGCATGCCATCTTGTTGTTCTGCAGTGAGTAACTAATGATGTGTGAGATCTATGTTAGTATTCCCAAACTGATTTAAATTACAGATTGAACTATTTTTAAAGAATAATGGAGTTTTGAAAGCTAAATTTTAATATATTGTTCATAATCTATCACTAACATGGCAATTTTTGAAGATTCAAGAAAAGACTGATAGTGTTAATGAGTAATATGATGATTTTAACCATTTTAAATGTACATAAAAGAAAATTAAGATAAGAAAAGTGCATATTTTTATTTTATGATTACAGGTGCTGTAGCTAACCACGCCTGGTATTAGAGCGCTGGTGTTTTATTAGTTGCTTTCAGTAAAAACAAAAAGGAGGCAGAAATGTAGGGCACGCCAGGTGTCATCAAAATAAAAAGGAGATTAAAATTATTTAAAAAATGCTTTGATTAAAGCATTTTCTGTAGTTTTGCATTTAACATGATCTTATAATTGGAGTTGATTCGGGTCAGCGGTGAGTTAAATATTTGTATAATGAAACTGTCCAGATTGATGTATAAATTTCAGTGACTTTTATTCGAGTGAATTCAAATTTATGCCATCAGGTTCAAGATGTGAAGCTGATATGGTTTGGTTTTGTTTTCATTTTTCCAGAGAAAATAAAGTGTGAGGGGAATTTATTGTAAGCATAATCAGAAATACGAGCATGTGCAGCATGCCATGAGTGAAACCTTTTGATTAGTTTGCAACTTCAGCTGTTCAACTCGTTTTATACCTCAAAGGTGAGATGTTTCAAGTCAGAAGCAGGTCATGTTATGAATGGGGTTTTTTAGGCCTGACAACATGATGAATTGTTTATTATGCCAAAATATTTTTTAAAGAACACACACAAACACATTATATAATACCAAATAAAGCACTTGTTAACCACCCTGCGCATTTACTTTACTTTAACCGTTTGTGCTAAGGGCAAGAGAAGGGATTGAAGAAAAGGAGTTGGTTGTAATTGTAATTGGGTGTCAGTGCAGGAATGCCAGTATAGGTTTAATGTATAATCTAAAGTTGGGCCCACTTACTGTATTTTGAACCAAAGGCAGACTCACTAAGGCAAAAATGTGGAATTTTAATAGTTAAAGTTAAAGATAGAAAGAATGGAGAAAGCTTCCATGTCTGAAAGTCTATTTTACATTTGATGCATGCACCAGGTTATACACACACCAGGTTCTGTCTCTGAAGTACATGAGTTATTTAAGATTGCTTAATGAAGTACAGCAGCTCGTTATGGACTGCAAAAAGAACAGCAGCCTGGATGTTCAGGAGCTCACAAAAATATCCTGATGAGATTGACAGATGTTACATTTTACTGAGACATTTGACAGGGATAAAATAGAGTATCAGAATCTTTCTATTCAATCATATTGCTTTTCTGCTTTGTTTACAGCACTCAATATGACAGAGGAGAAGAGGACATGCCCACTAGGATATTTCCCCTGTGGGAACCTGACCTTTTGTCTCCCCCAGCTCATGCACTGCAACGGTATCGATGACTGTGGAAATCAAGCAGATGAGGAGAACTGCGGTGAGTCATTGTTTCTACTTGAACACTTGTTAATAAACCCATATGCCCTAATGCATACATCTTCAAAATACCAGCTCCAGAAAGCCCTTAGGTAATGGCTGACACATACATAATGTTTGAGATTTTCCTGGTTTATTGGTTCATGTGATTAATTACTGGTGTAGATCCTATAAACACACACACTCATACACACAAGCCCCCTTGCTTTTGAGTAATAACCACTGCTACTGTATTAGGGAACCTTGCTGATGCAAGCTCAGATTTGTAAATGTACAAACTTAGCTCTCCTTGTCACCTGCTGGTGGCATGGGCAGTGGTATTAATATGCATGCCGGATGGTGTTTTTTAAAATATGTTAATTTACATCTATGATGTACCTTCGAGCCCTGCACTGGTAAAGCTCAGTACTGAACTCAACCCGACCTGGACCCAGAAGCAAAGGTTCAGAGCTGGCTCGTGGCATAAGGACTATAAATACAGCTGATGGGTGCCAGGATACTGTAGGAATGAGGAGTTTTGCTCAGAAATAATCATTATTTATAACACTAAATCATTTGCATTTTATGCACAGCTGTCATAGTTGCTCTTAAGTATTATATAATATAAAGTTTGAACTATAAAGCAGTTCGACAAATTAAATTACGATGGATAACGAACCAAAGTCCTCCAATGTTTTATTTCTAAGTGTGTTTCTCGTTTGCCTCACCCATTAATTTCCTCCTCTGTCCATTTTTTCTTTATTAACCTTGAAATTGTATATACACTAAATACCAAGATACAAGTCAGCTTATTAAATTTGCTTTAAAAATATGTGCTTATCTATTTATATTCTACACTGGAATTACATTACTCAAAGTGATTTTGCATCATAACTAGGGATGGGTACCGGTCACCGGTTCTGACATAAACGGTAGTAACCAGACCGAAAAGCAGCGCACATTTCGGTGCTTTATTTCGGTGCTTTTTTTTCTGAGATAAAAGCCAATCACTTTGGATTCTAGCCAATCATTTTACCTTTGCAAGCATAGTAGGCGGGCCCAGGTACGTACGTTCTTTTAGAGCAGAGCTACAGGCTAAAAATGCCCAAGGTGAAGTAGTCAAAAGTCTGGCTGTACTTCACAGCAAAAGATGCAAACTCAGCAGCCTGCAACAAGTGCTTTAAGCTGATACTGTGATACTGTCAAAGGAGGTAACTCTTCGAATCTGATGAAACACCTGGCGACGCATAGCGTTTTTTTAAAAGCCGAGAAAAGCACCGTATTTGATAGCTTGCTGCGAGACCTCACGCCGTGCACATCTACTGCGGGTGTGGTGCCTGTTATCGGACCCGGAGTTAGCAACATCCCCCCCAAGAACCCGAAGAGTAGAGTCCTGGCCCCTAGCTCTGCCAGTGTAGCAGAAATGATGATGGATGATAATGGCAGCAGCAGCCGTTCTTCTCTGCGTGAGTAGCTTCATGTTGTTCGTGTGTAATTTACGTTGAGTAGGCTAACCACGTTATTACATTAATGCATGTAAGGTGACCTAGCAAACACCGTCGTAGTTACATGCGGCTGTCTCCTTGTTTGATGGCAGATACTCCCTTCACCCTGGCCAAAAAGGCTAAAATAACCAAAGAAAAAGTGGAAAACAGCTAAACATGAGAGGTTTTTGGACAAAGTTTGTGTTTTTTCCATTGATTAAGCACTGCTTCCAGCCAAGAGTGATGCCATATATGCCCTATAGCTGCCCTATTGTTATCTTTTTACAAAAAACAGCTAAACATGAGACGTTTGTGGACAAACTTTGTGTTCTTCATTCTTTAAGCACCGGTTCGAGCACCGTTTAAGCACCAGCACCGTTTCAAAAGTACCGGTTTGGTACTGGTATCGGATAAAACCTAAACGATACCCATCCCTAATCATAACTAACATTTATTGATAACAGAGTGAAAAGGTCCAAAGCACCGTAAAGCATAGAAATGCAAACCTTTTAATATTGGAACTTTCTCATGTGTGCTGATCTGCAGCTCAGATTGGTAAAGAGTAGGCTTATGCATGCCTGATTTCAAGAATTAATCTTGAGGAGACAATCATCAATCATGACTCCTGTGGTGAAACAGGTGCAGCTTATAAACCAACTGTCACATTATAATGAACGACATTTTTTTTTTTTCTTCCTGACTTCCGTCCATTCCCCAGGCTTCGTTTCGTGATCCTGCAGGAAGAATTATGATCTGATGTCAGTTTTGTTTTTAGCAGGTGCTGGGGGGGTAGAAGTTAAAACTATTTCACAGTATGCAATCATAAATTAGTACATTGCTAGATAACACAGTGGTACACTGTAGAAAGAATAGCCAGTTGGTTTATTTATGTTTGTTATTTGGACATTGGCACAATTTGTAAAAATGTACAAATGATTCTAAATCAAACAAGCAAGATGTGATTGAACTGTAGACTTTCAACTTTAATCCAAGCAGTTAAAAAAAAGTTCTGCATTAACTGATTTACCCTTACTTGTGTATACTTTAAAGTCTCCTTTATGTACACCCTTAAAACTAACTGAAAAAAGTAATATGATTGTAAATATAACTATTGTTTTTTTAATATTTAATGCTTGAATACTTAATACATCAAATGCTGTGTTTCCTCCCTTGAGAAGCTCTGCTAGGCCTTTACTGCAGCCACCTTAAGCTGCTGCTTCTTTGTGGGACTCAGTATTGTATTTAGTAAAGCATGCTTTGTTGGGCTGAGATCAGGTGACTGACTTGACATTGAAGAATATCCAATATCTTTGCCTTGAGAAACTCTTGGGTTGGGTTTCCAGTTTGTTTGGGTCATTATCTATTTGCACAGTGAAGCTCTCTCTGATCATCTTTGGTAAATTCTGCTGAATATGAACAAAGAGTTTCCCTCTCTGCACTTCAGAAATTATCCGGCTACTTCTATCAGCAGTCACATCATCAATAAACGCTAGTGACGCATTTCCATTAGAAGCCATATGTGCCCCAGCCACAACATTGCCTCCATGTTTAACAGATCATGTGGTATACTTGGGATCATGAGCTATTATTTTCATTCTAAATTCTTTGATCTTCTTAACTATGGTACAAATTAATCTTTGTTTTACTTCCCTCAATATTTTTTTTTCAAACTGTGTGTGCTTTTTTAGAAGTTTTCTGGCGAAGTCTATTCTAGTGGTGTCTTTTGGTGTTGCTGAGCTGGCCAGTGCATTCCTTTTTTCTTTTCTTTTTTTTTTTTTTTTTCCAGATATACCTGTTGTTTGGCCAGTGTTAAAGTTTTTATTGTTTTTGTTGTTGTTGGTTTTTCAGCTGAATGATGTCCTCCCTCACTTGCAGTGACACCTCTTTGGACCTCATATTGACAATTCAAATTCTAGTAAACAGCTATTAAATATAAGTAATCAGCACCAGATCTTTTTTTCTGCTTCATTTGACATGGCATACCAAATGAACAATGGCCCTGAAACTACTTGTCAATAAATTATTATTAATAAGTTATTCAGTTACTTTTGAGCTTCTGAAAATAGGAGACCGTGTGAAAATGGCAATTAATGCAATCTTGTTTTAGAAAAACTCTTTAATTAAAGATGAAAATCCAGCAATTCCATCCACGTCTATCTAGGCTTATTTTCTAATATATATATATTTGTACAGTTACAGTCAAAAGTTTGGACACACCTTCTCATTTAATGTTTTTTCTTTATTTTTACTATTTTCTACATTGTAGATACATGCTGAAGACATCAAATATATGAAGCTAGATATGTGTGTATATGTATGAATTATTTACCAAAGAAACAATTTGATAAACAACTGTAAATATCTTTTAATATTTTAGATTCCTTAAAGTAGCCACGCTCGGCTTTGTTGACAGCGCTGCAAACCCTTGGCCTTCTCTCAATGAGCTTCATGATGTAGTCACCTGAAATGGTTTTCACTTCACAGGTGTGCCTTGTCAGGGTTCATTTGCTGAATTTCTTGCCTTCTTAGTGAGGTTGGGACAATCAGTTGTGTGGTGCAGAAGTGAGGCTCGTACACAACTGACAGCCCTATTTGACAGCTGTTAGCTGATTGATTCTTGCCATAATATGAATTCTAAGTAAAAAGAAATGACAGTCCATCATTACTTTAAAAACTGAAGGTCAGTCAGTTCTTGCCAAAACTTTGAATGTGTCCCCAAGTGCAGTCACAAAAACCTTCAAGCACTACAATGAAACTGGCTCACATGAGGACTGCCCCAGGAAAAGAAGACCAGGAGTCACCTCTGCTGCTGAGGATAAATTCATCCGAGTCACCAGCCTCAGAAATCGCAAGTTAACAACACCTCAGATTAGAGCCCAGATAAATGCCACAAAGAGTTCCAGTAGCAGACACATCTCTACATCAACTGTTCAGTGGAGACTGTGCAAATCAGACCTTTATGGTGCTAAGAAACCACTGTTAATGAGAAGCAACAAGTAGAAAAGATTTGTTTGGGCCAAGAAACAGAAGGAATGGACATTAGACCAGTGGAAATCTATCCTTTGGTTTGATTCGTCCAAATTTGAGATCTTTGGTACCACCCACCGTGTCTTTGTGTAATGCTGAAAAGGTGAACGGATGGTCTCTACATGCATGGTTCCCACCGTGAAGCATGGAGGAGCAGGTGTGATGGTGTGGGGGTGCTTTGCTGGTGACGGTGTTGGGGATTTATTCAAAATTGAAGGCCCACTGAACCAGCATAGCTATCACAGCATCCTGTAGCAACATGCCATCCCAATCCAGTTTGCATTTAGTTGGACCATCATTTATTTTTTAACAGGACAGTGACCCCAAACACACCTCCAGAATGTGTAAGGGCTATTTGACCAAGACAGAGAGTGATGGAGTGCTGCGGCAGATGGTCTGGCCTCCACAGTCACCTGACCTAAACCCAATCGAGATGGTTTGGCATGAGATGGACTGCAGAGTGAAGGCAAAAGGCCCCAAAAGTGCTCAGCACCTCTGGGAAACTCCTTCAAGACTGATGGAAAACCATTTCAGGTGACTACCTCATGAGAGAATGCCAAGAGTGTGCAAAGCAGTAATCAAAGCAAAGAGCAGCTATTTTGAAGAATCTAAAATCTAAAACATCTTGTGAGTTATTTCACACTCTTTTGGTTATTACATAATTCCACATGTGTTCATTCATAGTTTTGATGCCTTCAGTGAGAATCTACAATGTAAATAGTCATGAAAATAAAGAAAAACCATTAAATGGGAAGGTGTCTCCAAATTTTTCATTGGTATAATAGTTTCAGTCTAACATACTCCACCCTGAACATCACAGTATAGCACTGGTGGGAAAGCAGAGGATGAGCACTATTAATCTGCTCTGTTAGTGGATGTTCAGCCTTGCTGTCCATATTTTTGCTAGTTTGCAATGCTGGTCCTGATGGGACGTAAGCCCAGATGTCACCAGGAGTGGATGCTGGCCAGACAACATGGTCAACAGCTGCCTCTGACTCTTTTATTTCATCATCTGAAAGGCTGCCTCAAATTCATTGATCATTCAGTTCCATTTTTTCACTTTTACTCTATGATTCATGAAGTAACTCAAAAAAAAACTACTGTGAATTTCCATTTCACTGATACAACTGCACAATCAAAGTAAAACATGCCCAGGTCATCACTGCTATTACGTTTCGTTAGACTGGAAGAATGAGTCTTTCAGCCTGGAAATGTTTCACTCTGTGCTGACTGTGTGATTAAAACAGGTCCAAGGGAAAAGTAACTGGCTTTGACACTGCCAGTTGGGGAAAACTGTCCTTTTGTTTTGTCCACAGATGTAAAAACATAATGATTGAATCCTAACTCTCTAAAACTGCACACTCACTGCCACTAACTTGTTAAGGAAATATAGGTGTTGGAGATGATTGTAAAGACAGTTGAGAAAACCTTTGTGGCTAAAACCTGGAGGTTCCCAGGTCTATAGAGAACAGGAATAGCATTGCATTCTAGGTATGCTAAACCAAAACAAATAAAAGCACCCAGTAATAAGGAGGAAAACACACTAATGAATCCTGAAAAACACTCACGAGAAAACTATACTACTTTATACTACACAGAAAGAAGCTAAACAAGGCCAAAGAGTGTTACCACATGAGCACAAAGAATGATCCCTTTTTTAAAAAAAACTACCAACACTCACATTCCCTGACATTTATCAGTGCCTGTTTGTGGTGAGTACCTACATATCAAACTAATTAAAAAATATAAATCACTTCAAGCTTGCTTTTTGGCATGTTGGACTCTCAGCCACTGAGCTGTGGCTCTGTGATATATGGAGACAAAGATGCTGATGCTTTTTTTTTCATGTGCTATGTGCAGAGGTGTTTTTTTTCTGTTCTCAAACTGATCTCCCTGTTGGAGCTCAGTCTGGGAGGAATTATTTTTTTTCTCCTCATCTTTCCTCATGTGGTGCATTTTCTATTGTTATACCTCTCTGACCTGTCTTCCCCATGTGATGTTTTTGTGTAATGTATGTATGGTCGGAGGGTAAGATGGCGCCGCCATTGCGTGCAATAGGTCGGCAGCCTTATGAAATTTCCCCTTGTGGGACTAATAAAGGTATGTCATATCATATCATATCATAGTTTATTTTACCTATTATTTAATGTTGTACTGGAATAATGTTTGTGCTTCTTAATTTTGTATTTCAGTTGTATATATTTAATATTATGTCATAGTACTGCATACAAACTTATAAAGCAGTGTTATGATGTTTTACTTGGTATTTAGTAATATAAAATAAAATATCATTGCATGTTCTGTAAATAATAGCATGAAAATAATAAGTTATTCAAACATGATATAGTTCTGTCTTTTATGTTTCACTGATACCAGTCATAGGTAATGTGTCACAATGGTCAGGATTGAACTGTTGCATTTTAAAAGCTGTATTTTCAACAAAAGCATAAAGATTTTCTTTGATTTGTTCATGTCCAAGTTGGGTTAGTAACCCATCAGTTAATTGATTTATGTCAGTGCTGTGATAACTCAAACATACATGATATTACAGGCACCATAATTCTGTTGTCTGTCATGTGTTGGTGGTGGACCTGCTAATTCTGGTGTTTTACGGCAAATGCCAATTGGGCTCCACTGTGCCGGGCAGTGAGCAAAAGGCCGGCTGGAGGATGTGGGGCCCACAGGATACCTTCATGAAGACTGTTTCTGTTTGTTTGGTCAGAGACATTTAAATTAGTGGCCAAGCAGATGCCAATCCTGCTGATGAGTTGAGGATCTTCTATGGCCCTGTCCAACTCTCCTATCTCTTAGAACCTCCTCCATAGTTTTGAGACTGTGCTGGGAGACAGTGGCAAAGGCACGTGTTGATGTGCAATAATGGAGTTAAACTATTAGTAGTGGCATTGACCCTGGTCAAATGCAAAACTAGTAAAATAAACAGTCAGAAAAGATGAGGCAGGAAAAATTACCTTCCTTTGTTAGGAGTTGTCGCAATGTTATACCTGTAGTGTACATGTTATTAATTTCAGAAGCAGCTGAAACCAATTACAACCTCCTCTCCTACGTAAATGATCAGTTCAATATCCCAGAAGTTTGATGCAATACTCGGATTTTTTCAGTGTGTTTTCCAAAATGTTGTTGAAGGTGAGGATTTTCCCTTTTACAGCTGGTACATAAGCTGGTACCTCAATTCCTTGTTGGTGCTTCCTGTCGTGAAAGTGCAAAATTCTTACTTTACTTTACTCTTTCTTACCTTTCATACATATAGTTTTGTCATTTTACAACACAGCAGCTCTAATGTCCACAATTTAACTTTAAGACCCAAAATGTATGTCTCCTTATCAATTCCATGTCTACAATTACTGAACACTGTATAAACCCACTAGAACTACACACCTGATTAAAAACCTTTAAGGGTGAGTGACCTGAATTATTGAAAAAAGAACAGTGGTGTATTGCAAAGTAATTGATCTGAATAGAAACAATGGTCAGATTCTTTTTTGTCTGGAGAATAACAGCATTCAGCTGCCCCACTTGTCTTTATTTTTCCACAGTCGTGTCTTATATTCTTGCAGACCCTTGCTTAAAAGAGTAGAAAAAGTATTTACTTAAATCTGTGTATGTAACGATTTGCACCTTGGACCCAGGAAGCAGAATCAGATGGCAAAAAAGCCTAAACACTGGCAGTTTCTTTTATTATTTTAACATGGCAGGGTAGTTAAAAAGTTGGCAATCAATTCTCGAAGTAAGTGATAGAAAATTAAAATATTTACTTTTAGGAAGAGGTTCTCTTTTTACAAAGATGTCATTTACTTCCTTTTTTATCACCACACATCTTAAATGTTATGCTGATAAGAAGCAAATATTGTTCACCTTACTGTGAAAGATAAAATACTCTTGTAGCAGTCTGACTGTCTTTTTTTTTTATTTACCAAGCATCCCCAACACCAGTTATGTGTTAAGGTCAATTGCATAAATGTCCTTAAAGACGAGGTGCACAACTGCAAAATTCCACCTGACAAAAAGTCCTAAATGTAGAGAACTAAATAAGATAAATAAAGGTTGTTAAATTTGAATCCACCTGCCAGACAGACAGATACTGGCTTCTTTTTTTTTTTTTGAGCCAGCAGACTTTTAAAATATGATGTAACGTTAAACACAAACAACTGATTGTTTCTTTGTTCCATCATTTTGGAGGTGTTGGAGGGATTTAAATGGTGCAGTAATATAAAACTGTTTCACTCAGTCATAAACACCTGGTTAAAATGGCCACTATGATATGTGAAAAAAAAATACTTTATAAATCTATGATGACATATATAAGTGTAGTAAAGACTGAACCAGCATACCCATTGGTGCAGTAGGAGAATCTCTTCAGACTGAATTGCCATTTTGTTATCTTCAGTACTCAGTCTGACCCCTTTTAGCCATTTTCAGGGGGAAGAAGTTGATATCCTGCTGGTTTGATGTCACTTGCAGTCAAGGCTGATGATGTTGCTCCTCGCTTGCTCGCTTAACCGTGTACACTTTATCACAGAGCAGAACAAGCTTAGAGAAAACAGCTGTCAGAAAGCAAAGTCCCAATGCCACTTTCAGGTCAGCCACTGTTCCATTAGCTTCTGTGACTCTTTGCAAACAAATCTCATTTAGGAGTCCTTTTGGGATATGAATACAATGGGTTTTTTTTCCTGGCATCATGTCTTTTCTTTCTAAACCATTTGATACTGGGTTAAGTATTGTAGGACCAAAAAAAACCAAACAAACAAACAAACAAAAAACCCACTAAGAAGCTGGGAATAAATATTTTCTCAAAAATCACTGAGATGATTAATTTATTGCTCAAATAATTACATATGCTAGGAGCAAAACTGGGACTCCTGCATAATTAAGTTCAGCTTATTGGTGTACCCATTGGTTTGTGTATCTCATGGAAATCCTCAAAAAGACTAAGGTGTGAGTCTTTACCAGGTTTGTTGCACTATTGTTCATGTGTTTAGTTGCTAGTGAGGCAAAGGGTGTGATGCTGTGTGAAGATGTGCATCAGCTGAAGAGGGTGAAAACTGTTGCAGATTAGTATTCTATCCATCAATCATTTTTTAGTATCATTTAATATCGGTGTAGCATTTTTTTTGATAGCCTGCATACGTAAGTAAGGCTAAGCACCTACAGTAGTGAAAAAAACAAACAAAAACAAAACAAAAAAACGTACTGTCACCGATCACTCTTTCAGAAATTATCGACTCTATATCGACTTTGGTAACATCTCTAACAGAGGCGATACAGGCTAGACTAGACTAGAGTAATCAGTATTAGAATTTTACTCATAGAAACTGTAGATTAAAAAAACTCTCCACCTCATTAACTGGAATGAGCACAGATTAGGCTTGTCCGGTGTGGGCACCGCTGCCAAAGGGACCACATCTCTAAATTTAAGACTATATCTAAAGGGATGAGTTAATAAAAATAAAAAAATAAAATAAGGTTGCCAGTGCGATCCCCAGCTCTGTCTGTCGTCGTTGTGTCCTTGGGCAAGACACTTCACCTACTGCCTATTGGTGATTGGATTACGGTCTGCTGCTTTGGATACAGTAATTATAATGGTTTTCATTACTGGAAGATATTGAGACTTGTGCTTAATTGGTTTATTTTCATAAGGCTCTAGTTATGATATTGAATATTAGCTTCTAACTTCATTATTGCCTTTGTTCCTCTGATTTCTCCTCCCATGTTTGAACAGCAAGCCAAAATATTGTTTTACTAGTACACAGCCTAATGTAGTCCAACCACTTTTAGTCTCAGCAGCACATTGTGCTTTTGTAGTTGTAATAATTCAAAGAACTGAACTCTAAGCTGTTTTTATACTATCAAGAATGTCAGTATGGTTGAATAATATGCAAATCAAAGTATGTATTTCTATAAGTACAGGGACTTTTAAAAATGTACTCCTCCTACTGTGACTCTCAGTCTGGAAAGTTGACAAATAGGTACTGTATCAGCATTAAAATAGTGCTCACAAGATACTGAGTCAGATGTTATCGGTGCTGACAAAAGAGCAGTAATCCTCGTTGGCATCTTTTCAAAATAAGCTGAAAAAAACCCCACCACTTGCTTTAATAAATATAAAAATATTTGCACAATTCTGTGCAAAACCCTGTTTCCTCAAATCAGTAATTCTGTGCAAAATGAATATAAAAACAGAATGCACTGTCATTTAAAGTCCTTTGAAAACCATCTAAACTAAGGAAATTGCTATGCTACCTTCTACTTCAACTTTGCTCATAATCTAATCGTTGTCTCACTTCTTGCTGAATTTTGCCAACTGATAGCTGAAAGACAAGGGATCAGAGAGAGTAGGAGGGAAAAAGGAGAGCCTGGGCTTCGACTGAAATGGCAAAGAAAAAAAAGGCTTAACTCTGACTTTGGATTTTGAGAAATATCTCTAAACGTCACACACGTTAAAAGCAGCAGGGGCTTGAGTGGTGAATGTCATTTTAAAGAAATGTATAATATGTGGCTCTGTCAGTATTCTCTCTGTCTGTATTTGAAGTGATGTAGGCGGTTGATAATAAAAGAGGTTGAGTATATAAGAGGATAAATAATGTTTCACAAGATAAAATGAGAGAGGAAAACTTCTAAGCAAAGTAATGAATTCAGGAAGACTTCTAAATAAAACTCTTGGATGTTTGGAAAGCATCCACACCAGCTCTGTGTGCACAGATTTCTAAACTGAGCCAACAGATTGATAAAACTCTGTGAAAGGACTAGCAATGCATAATGCATTAGCTTTGTGTGTATGTGAATTAAAGTGGAATTATACAATAGCAAACATCCATTTTGCTAAATCCTGAACCGAGTGGAGAGATTATTAATCCATCCAGATGTTTTCAGTGCATTTGTATGAACCTGATATTATAAAAGCTAAACATCAGCACGTTCGTATTGTATTTGTGGGCATTTAAGAGAACCGAAGCTAGTATTTAGATCAAAGAATTGTTACACCATGTACTGTAGTGTCACAGTGTCTTTTTCAATGGATTTAGTAAACCAAAAAGTGGTGCTTGACACAAGTTTAATAAGATGGAGGCAGCTGCCAAAGTTTTGGAATGTGTGAGTGTGGAAAACTAGTGATGGAAAGGCTGTGTGAGCTTGGTGTGGTTGACAGGTGCAGAGTGGGTCAGAAAGGTGAATGAAGGCAAGCAGAGGAATGAAATAGAACTTGGCACAAGAGAAGAATGTTAGTATAAAGCAAAATCATAAGGCGGTAATCAGCCTGTGTGGGCACAGAGGCCTAAGTATAGCTACCATTGTTGCAAGCGGAACGAGACTGGCAGAGAAGTACTAAAAATCTGAGCCAGGTGTACTGTCTATGTTAACGAACCACAGATCTGTATATTCATGCGATCAAAGCAGAGCCTGAAAGAATGGAAGTGCCAAACTTGCAACATCATGTTAACTCTCCCTGCTTCTCTCTCCTCTTCTGGTCTGTCTTATTCCTTTTTTTGACATTTAACAGTGAATATGTATAACAATTGCTTACAAGACTCCAAATTCAAAACCGGTATGAGATTAAAGGCCCATCAAACAAAGTATTTTAGGATCCATATTCCCTTTTTCTTACAGTTATATTCTGTACTCACGGTCAAAAGAAGGTATGCCCTGTTTAAATTCCAACGTTTTTCATGTCAGGATATAGTGAAGGTAATCTGATCAGTTATTAAAATTAGCTATACATGACAAATAATGTCTCAGTGACATTCAAATACTGTCTCAGGAAAATGTGTTTGTATAAAAAACCCCAAAAACTTAAGTACACCATTACTGCTTCTGTAGGGAATTAAGAGGGTAAGTGGTACTGCTAATCAAATGCCCTCATAGAGAAAAATGTGAGTGTGCCTCACATTTTATAAAAGCATTTTATAAAAGCAGAAGTTTTGCCAGTTTGCTGGTCTGAAGCATTAGGAAGTGTGGCACACTCGCAAGGAGGAAAGGCATTGCCAATGATTTTAAAGAAACAATTGCTGCTGCTCATCGAATAGGATAGGACAAACACTTCATAGTAACTATCAAGCATGGTGGTGGGCTTGTTTTTATGCCACATGACCTGGGCGCCTTAGCGTCATTGAGTCGATCATGAACTCTGTATAACAAAGTATTTTAGAGTTAAATGTGAGGCCTCTGTTCAACAGCTAAAGCATGTCCCATACTGGGTCAGACAACAGGACAAAGCACAGAAAATTAATTAAATAATTACAATGTGGAAAACCTCAGAATCAGATTACTGAAACAGGCTGCATGCCAGTTTATACATGTGCACAGAATTAACATCGCATTTTTATTACTATGTCCTGATATGTTAAATTTTAGAATTGGCACAGTGTACTTTCTTTTTACCAAGGCTTCACATGCCTCTTTCCATTCTACCCACAAGATAAATGGATGGATTTAAAGTACTGGAAGATCTTCAGTGATGGCAAAACAGTTTCTGGGTCACAGAAGAGGACACAATCAAATAAAAGTTAGCATAATCAAAAGCACCCATAGAGAGAGACCTTGACAATGAGGGAAAAAAAACAAGCAAAAGGAGAAGGATGAAAAAAGAGTGGGTTTTTTTTTTTTTCTTTCCATATGACCTCTTTGGCTGGTTACTTAGCACAGCTTTATTTGAACTCCATTGTAGAGCAGATTTTGAATAAAAGACGATTTATCAGATTTGTTGAAAAAGTCTAAACTAGTCTGTCTCTCAAAAATGGCTCAAATGAATTTTGCTTTTGAGTAGGAACAATAAACCTAATGATGCATGACACACAATTCAAAATGTTACATGCATAGACACATGTGAGAAGCAAAATATTACAACAATTCATCACTTACTGTCATCTCTAAGAACATTTCCTGTCCTCGCCATCATGTGTAGAATTAAATGACTTCCACATTCTGACAATCTGCGTGTCTGACGTCACTGAGTGCCACGCTGACTGAAAATATCCTGGTGCTGAACAGCTCCAGACTGCCATGCACAATCACCTGCTCAAGATTTTCTGTCATTAATCTTTTAAGCAAGGTGAAGAGAGGTGAAAAGTTGTCACTGGTTACATTTTTGCTTTTTCCCTTCTAAGCCTTCACCAAGCCAAAAGCCCTCTCTTGTGCACTGCTGGCAGTTGATTCATGTCATCTTTCACGGGAATGGCTTTGCCTTCCTTCTCTGCTGCTAGCCAAAGTGTCTTTCCAGTTTGGGTGATGGGGAAGGGTTACTATAATTTATAGGGTAGCAGCTGCTCCGTTGCTGAGATGTGCTGACATTTGGTTTGTTGCAGATATTACTTGCAGGAGTTTGCAAAATCTTTTTTTTTTTTATCCCCCATGGACATTGGTGTAAAGTACTGTCTTACTGGGTTTTTTCTATCATTATTTTAGAAAGAGAATGAATATTTTTATCCAAACAATTTAATTTCTATCATTGTACAAAATAGCAATTTGCTTTTTTTCTCATTCAGGGATGCTACTCATTCAAGAAAATTCTCAATATTTTCCTGTTTAAAAATTTATTTGAAACGATCAAAGTAGATGTGAAATATTAAAGTCTATAATCCTGTTTCTTTCACCCTCCCATTGCCTCTGACTGATCTTCCAGAGCAGTTGAGTTCCTGTAACGCGATCATACTTACATATAAACTGACTTGCACTATGTTGTTGACAGAATTTTACTTTTCATGCCTCCTTGATCACTGCCCGTGGCTGGTTAACTCTCCATCAGTCTCTCTGCTGGCACCTTTGGTTCCAAAAGATAAGAAGTTATCATGGGTCTTTCTGATTTCTCATCCCTTAGGCTTGCAGCAGTAGGACAGAGAGGATGAACTGTCAGAGACATATCGGGTAAAAAAAAAAAATGTGACTGCAGGGCTAGACCTGAATTTATTCAGACAAATACATCTAATGTAGTATAAAAGGCTTGGCCTGGCTGCCAGCTAGATGCTTCAATAGCATGGACCTTTCTCAGGTACCTGTGTTAGTGTCTAGTCAATATGTTGCAGATCAATTCCTTAGCTTTGAAGTCTTGAAAAACACGTATTTCAGGCAGAAGCACTGTATTTTTCAAAACTACACAATCTATCATCAATGCTATATTTAAAGAACATGTTATATCACACATATTTATTTACTCATTTTGCCCTAGATTATCCAACATAATCACTATGTTCCTGTGAATTTCAATAGGGAGGCAATGGATATTGTCACTGAATAAATTCCCATTTCAGTAGCCCATAGGCACATCAAAGCAGTGTACCCTGGTTTGTGTAAAAGCATCCTCGAATAGCATAGATCTAGACAATTATTGGCAAATTTCAAAAAAGAAGCTTTGGATTTCAGAAATCCAAAGCTTCTTATGGTAGGCCTGTCAGCAGTATTTTAACTGAAACCATTCGTACACGAGAGGCTGTAGCAGTGTCCGATGACATAAGGATAAGCATCATTAGGAAAAAAAAAGAAGCAAAGCTGGATCCACGTTTATGAAGCGGCTCAGAGGATTAAATTAGTCCAAAAGCCAATACTTTTAAGCCATATTTTCTAAGCAACAGCTCTTTTAAGGAAACACAAAATCCACTTTTTGGGATCTGTCAAAGACTTATCAGCTGAAAAGAATAAGGTACTGTGACAAAAATTGTGACTATAGACTGAGACAGGAATCTTTACTGAAAAGCATGTCATTGGTTTTGTTATGTAGCGGTCAGAGTCAAGGGGGACTGGAGATGAAGACTCTAAGATTATTCTTATGGTTCATTTAGAATTATCAGTTAACCTAACTAGTGTGCCTGTGGACTATGGGAAGAAGCCAGAGTAGCCAGAGAGAACCCATGCAGGTGCATGCACCATTACTGCACCACTGCGCTGGCCTTAAGATCACGTGCTCCCTTAAATACTTTGACACAAAGTCAATGCATTGAACTGTTCTGTCACATACGTAACAATCCAGTGAGTGATTTATAGATCTTTGTCCACTTCTGGCCTTTCATTTGTTTTTGTAATTACCAAAGCAAACAAAACCTGCAGTCCAATGTAATTTACTGACATAAGAATAAGCATTTAATTAAAATAAAAACTGAAATAAAGCTGAACCATTTTCTCTGAATAAAGCAGAAAAACCTTATTATATTCAAGGTAACCTACAGCGCTGATGGGAGCCTAACCGTAAGGCCACAAGCTCTTTCACTTACCTTGACATTTAGTCAATACCTTGGATTGGTCTCTGTCTTGTATTTCATTTATCTTCTTACCAATCGGTCGTATTTTGCTAACTAATGGTTATCAGTACAAAAGCAAAACAAAACAGGAAAATTGCATGTTGTGTTTGGAAAGACGGCATGCCATCCAGAGAATTGCCTTAATTGAATAAACACTATGCCATACTTTTCCAATTACACACATTTTAATGTTCTAATTTTTACACACAAAACATGAAAGGAAAAATCAGCAAGATATGATCACTTAGTCTTGGAACCTCTGTATAATGTTTATTTCACTTTTTTGCCACAAGCGCAATGCCACTGTGTAAAACCAAAGATAAACTATAAAACAAGACCTGTGGCATAATCTGTTTTTCCATTTCACCAAGTTTACATTTACTTACATTCCCCAACGGAACATAAAGTTAACATTACTATATGAAGGTAAAGGTAAATATTTTAATTTGTTTATATAGTAAGAAAAAAAATCAACTCAAAAAATAAAACTGTAATGGTTATTTTCTACCAGTATATCATCTGTTTTTTACAGAAGTTACCATAAATAGAAATCCATTAGACAAAATATACAACATTTTCTTCAACTGTACTGTATTTAGATCCTTACGCTCAAGTGTCTATGCATCCATGAAATGTTAAGTATTTAGTCAATTTTCTTTCATCTTTGTTATTTATGCTTAGTATACAGCAACACTGGTACACTTAATGACTAGTCTTTTTCACTCCCTAAATTTTTGTTAAACTATAATGATCCATCTCTAGGCTAAGGTGACAATGTGATGAAATGTGAAAAGAGCTAATACATGAAATAAATAAATAAATAAATAAATAAATGCTAACAATAAAACACAGAGATGCAGTTCATACACACCCGGTCAGATCTACAATAGATTATAATCATTAACTTCCCTATAATGCATACAGGGTTGCATGGGGAGACACTGATAAATAAAGATGATAAACAAGCATTTAAGTCAGTTGCATTATAAGCTGTTTATTTCTGAAACAAAATATATACATTGAAAAACTAAATCAGAGACAACAAAAAGTTATCTGTTATTTGTTAAAAAAAAATAAATAAATAAATAAAAAGATTAATTATTAAGGTTTTCTTCATTTCCTGAGATCAGCTCTCCTGGATCACCTTCAGCTTGTATCTTTATCCCTTTTCAGACAGTGAAGTCTTTCCTTGTATGACAATTCCTCTGCAAGCTTCATTTCCACTGGAAATCCAAAGTGTGTGATCACACGGGAATAGTTTCAAAAGAAAAGAGACTTTGCCCCAGTATAGGGTTTAGATCTACAACTTGCGCACAATGATAACTGTGCTGGGTATGAAATAATTAAATTGACTGACTGACTGACTGCCTGAGGCTAAAAACTGATAACAAAGCCAAAACTAAAAACACAAAATTTAGCATTCACCAAAATGTAAAGTCATGTAAAACGCATATATGTCCCGTATTTTAAAATTACCCCAAAAAAGACCTCTGACTGGTTAGTGCAGAGTTGTTGATGAAAAGCAGTTCTTTCTAAATAGAGTTATGCTTTGTCTTTTGAGATACACTATTTTTTGATAAAAACTTTGGGTCTTGATATTCCTGTGTCAGGCTGGTGACCTGTCCGGGGTGTACCCTACCTCTCTCCCTATGGTAGCTGGAATAGGCTCCTGTCCCTCCCGTGACCCTGATAAGGATAAGTGGAAGAGAATGAATGGATCGATCGATCGATTGATCGATGGATGGAGCAAGGTTTTACTTCCATGTTTGGTCTGTTGCAGAAAAAAGAAACATGCAACCAAGAACTGCTAAGTGAAGAAAAATAGCAGTAAACCTTAGAAGACCTTAGAAGGCCAGAAGATGCAGAATAAATTTTAAGACGTGGACGCAGATTTAAATGTATTTTGGTGTGTTAAACTGGGTCCAAATATTATTGACTTGATTCTTTGATCAGCGGTTAGCATGGTTGCCTAACACCTAAATAGTCCGTTGTTTGAACCTCCTGGTTGGCTGGGGCTTTTCTGTAAGGAGTTTTCATGCTCCCCCTGTGCATGTGTGGGTTTCCTCTTCATATTCCAGCTTCCTCCCACAGTCCAAAGACATTCATTATAGGTTAAATGCTAGGTCTAAATAGATAGCTAAAATGCTTCAGATGTATAGAATACTGTATATATGTATGGTTGAATTGGGCTTGTAGTGTAAAGTGCTTTGAGTTGTCAGAAAGGCTTTGTATAAATGGCAGTCCAACACTTCATAACGTTCCTTTTAATTTTGTCCGTAATTATGGTTAATTATGACAAGTGAAGTCGATCCCTCTTCAAAACCAATAGCATCTAAAGAAGTGACATCTAGTATGATTGTTTCACTAGATCCCTCAGTTATTAAAAAATGTGTTTATGCATCAGTGTCTAAGTACCTTACTTTGACTTGTCCTGTGCCTGCAACAAACAAGCATTCACATACTTTTTTCAGAGTGACGCTGAATATTTGAATGACACGTTCAGTCAAAATAGGATCCATAACAGGATTTGTGTGCTGTTAGTTAAAATGGACCATTTTTCTTAATAATGGTGACTCAGATGATGCTCTCACTGTATTTCAAGAGATTTTATTTTACATGAATGCAGATAATCCCATAATGTTCCTTTTTGTTTTCTTGCTTTTATTTTATTTTCTTATATTAAAAATAAAACCTTCTGAGTCTTGTTTTATTATCTTCCACAAACAAATATGCTTCCTACTCCAAGAAGCAGGACTATCTAATTCAATTTTAGAGCACAATGATACCCAAAGGAGACTCATTCTTTTCTTTATAATGTTTAAGACCACAGCATAGTCACTGTGTGTACCTAACTTACATAAGGAGTAAAATCATTGTGATATGATGGCATTTTCAATGAATTTGTGATTATGCTTTGCAGTGAATACACTGCAGTTTTCATCTACACTCATCCTTTCAGTATGGCCTTCAAGAGTTTTGGTAATGTTTTCAAAAGATAGTTTAAAAAAAGAGAGGGGTGTGTGCAAAAGGTTTTAGTTAGGTAGCAAGGTGCTGAACTATAATGAACTATAAGAATAGCTTCAGTGAGCTTTGGCATTTATTTTACTTTTTATTGTAATTTTAGGTTTGGGAACTGTGAACACTCTTCAAAACATATTCACTCATTTGTTGATTTTATTTTGGTAGCAAAAGTACTGCATTAACTGGTCAGGAATCACAGGTATTTGTGTATACATAGTCCTTTATTTGTAGAGGCTCGAAAGAAATTGTCAAGCAGTTTCATGGACACAAAAGGTAACTGACTACATAAAAACAAGGAAATAAGAACTAGAAATATAGATAACAAAACTCAGGTAGTAGGAAAACTAAACTCGAGACTAACTGATATAGAGCTTGAACATCAATTATTACATAACTCCAAGAGAATGATTCATGAGTCCGAAATAAAACTCAAAATGCAGGATCCAAACCCAGCGATCCTAACGGTCTCAAGTCATTAACTGCAGAGGACTTACATTATAGTTTTAAAAATAAACCTAACATTCAATATCATGTTAGTTTGTCCATTTGTGAGGCTCTGAAAATGGGGGACTTTTGATACAAATGGCTGTTATCATAAACTTCATTATATGCTATAGACTATTACTCTGAATTGTGCATTAACTTGCAGTGGCCCTTCCTTTGTCCGCTTGTCCCCATCTGAGGGGCTAGACTATGCAAGACAAATGCCACATTGTCTCTTATGGGGTCAAGCATTAAGGCCTATATAGTTCTCTTAGTGCAACAAATGCACTCACCTAACCAGAAAATATGCAGGATGCCTTATCTGACCATGATGCTTTTCTCTGCATGTCTACAGACCTGTTAGGATAGCTCCTAGCTTAAAATAGGTGGCTTGAGGAAGAGATGAGGTGCAGACCAACCACATGTTTATTCGCCAACAGTAACAAATGCCAAAAACATAACACAAACTAAAACAATGTAGTCCAGTGGTGGGACATGGTCCCAGCAGCAGCCTCTGATGTTTACTGGCAGCCTTTTATAGACTGCAGCTAATTGGTCCTCAAGCTACACCATTATCTGGGGTTACATGCTAAACTAAACTAATAACTAGACAGACATCTTATCTAATAACCTTTGTTAACATCAAACCAATATTGTAAAAATAATGACAATTATTAAATAAAATATTTTCCCACTTGGCCTACCACCTACAACCACAATGAAAACTAATCTATTCAATCCCCTCTTCAATCACTTGGTGCTATCACCTTTAAAAGGCACTTAGGAACCCTGGGGACTCTTCTGGTTGGCACACCATCACACCATTGGGGAAAAAACACAGATAAGACACAATCTCGTCATCAAAATATTTACTTAGGACATAAAGTGTCTATCCTACCCATTAGGATACACATCAGGTAAAGGTTAAAGTAATATTTTCCACCAGCTTAACCACACTTTAGCAAATTAATTTCAGTTTCTGTTCCTAGGCAGACATTAACCAGTACTGGCTAATAGACAAATAACCTATTGACAAATAAGCAATAAAAACTTAACTTTTTGTGTGTCTTTTTTTACACAAATGTTAAACTCGCGTAATTTAATCTGGCTATGTAACAAAGGGTTTATCCCCTAAAGCCTTATAATCTCTGCCTCCATGTAATTGTAAACAGACTGCTCTTGCTGACACTGATCAAATCCTCTAGTTGCCTAAGGATGAGGTTTTTCTTTTCCTGCTCAAGGATCATAGCATCACAGTTGTGTGCTGTTGACCACAGTTAACAGTTTTGGGAAAAGCCTGTTTCACTTTAATCACTTTTTTATAGATGCCAAGGGCAGGATTGGAAATGAATCTAGTGGCATATCCATCAATATATATATTTATGGCTTTTACTTCATAAATGATTGGTATTGTAAGTTAAATGAACATTTACACATATGTATAGCTGTTAGACTATTTGGTTAATATATTGGAGCTTTTATAGTGATAGCATGCCCCCCCCCCCAAAAAAAATTACTATCTTATTTTGTGAGGTAAACTCAAAAGCTGCTTGTTTTGTCATTCAGCAAGAGATTTTATTTCATACACAACTAATTATAAAATAAGCAGTGACCTTCATGGTTGACTCCAGGCAACAAAGTAAATAACCACTTGTTGTAACCAAGGAAAAAATGGACAATAATAGAGAAAATGTTTAGTCTGATGAGTCTGTTTCTGCATTTGGTGTAAACAACATGAAAGCACGGACCCATCTTGTCTGTATCAACAATTCAGTGCTAGCGATGTAATGACGTGTGGGAGGTTTTCTTAGTAGACTTTGGGCCTCTGAGTAACAACTGAGCGTCTTTCAAATACCACAACTGCTGACCATGTTCATTTTTTATGACCACAGTAAACCCATCTTCTCATGGTTGCTTCCAGCAGAAGAGTGTGCCATGTCACAGCTCGGATCATCGCCTACTGGTTTCTCAGACATGTCAGTGAGTTCACTGCACTCAGTTTCCTCATGGATTTACATCATGGATGTGCAACCAACATATGCGTAGCAACTGTATCATACTATCATGTTCCTATAGACTAAAACCTCTGAGGAGTGTTTTCAGTAGGTTTTTGAATGTATGCCACAAAGAATTCATGTACTTCTAGGTATCCAGCCCCAGTTCTAGTATGGTGTGCCTAATAAATTGGCCTGTGAGTGTAATTTAAAATATAACATGAATAATAATATATGTGCAATGAGAGAATAAAAGCTCAAGAATCAAAACTTTAACATAAATATTTTTCTTCCATCTGCTCTTAACAGTGCTGTTCGAAGCTCTCGGATGATGTATAAACAGTCTTCCATTTCTATTGTGGGCTTGAGAGGGTTTTTTTAAACATTACGTCAGAGCTGTATGTCAGAGCTTGTGAAACATGAAAGCCAAAGATTCAGACATCTGAAAGAGGAACGGTTGTTTTAACTCATGGGAGTGCAAAAAGTAGCGGACATGGGCTCAAAGTGAGGAGGATAAAAATGGGTTACATTGTTTGTTTGGTTTTTTTGGGAGGGGGTTTGGTATATATTTCAGGAAAAGGCTCAGAGAAATGTCAGGTTGAGATTATCAGAGAAAACATTGTGTCATCAAAGGGCTCTAGGCTTGATTGCAACAACCTCTTCCCAGTCCCACATGAAAAAAAAAAATATTGTATCCATTTATAACTACTATCAGAAAAATGTGCTGTATATACAATATGACAAACATATCATCTGGAATACAGCTTACTCCATAAACAAATCAAGTTGTACAGTGGCATTAGACTGTTATGTAACAAGCAGATGTGAAGCTGCTGATTAATTGAAGGGTGCTGTTTTAGTAGGATTTGTTTTTTGTTGCAGCCACAGTGAAATTCCCTGGAATGTAACATCACAAAGGGTTTTAACTCAAACAATTTTTGCCACTGCTAAAAATCAAGTGTCATTTTCCCCCCCTAACTTTATTTATTGCAAAACAATAAAAAGTAATTGGAGCAAACCAAAACAACTCTAACATTTCAGATTTAATTTCCATTAAACACTTAATACCCCAAGTTAATAAGAATGCACAGTGTGTAATTGTGCTTGATGGCACCCTCTAACTAATGAATGTGCCTCAGTGTGATCTAACGAGTTGCTGTGAGATGGTGGTGTAAGTGCCAAATGAAGATCCGTACCAGCAGCAGTACACTGATTGATAAATAATAAAGCATTTTATTTCCAAAAAGATGAAATATCTTGAAAGAATTAACAACAACAAAACGGGTGGGCTATTGCTACAGTGAAACTCGGTGTACACTTTGGTTCTGCTTCTGTTGCTTGTCCTTGGAGATGTTTGTTAATCTTTTACCCAGTATTTAATTTCTTATTTATGTTGGGGGCATCACAACGAATGAAACTGTTAAAATAATTTTGATGCTTTGGGTTATAAATAAATTATAATAATATTTAGCTCATTACTTTTCTTATTTGTTTTCATTTTAATTACATTTTGAGAATAAAGTAGCTCTCCCCCAATAGCTTTTTTTGGGGTGGATATTTGGAGGTTGCCAAATTGGGTGAAAAGGGTCCCATGACTACATTTGCTCAGTTAATGTGAGGCAAATCATTACTTTGCTTTAATTTGAACACACTGGCAATATAGTAAAGCCCTTGCCATCATCTGTAATGTGATTAATTAACAACCGACTAATATTGACTCAAACATGTCGCTCTCAGCATGCATTGTCTTACTAGTCATGATATGCACACTAACAATCCAATTGATAATTACTGACAAAGAACACGCAGTAAGTTAGCTTGCTGACGCATTAGTCAGATGTATTATAATAAATTCACCACTTCTCTAAGCCATTGCCAGCTTATCTTATAATTTCTGTAATCCTTTACCGTCAGCATCTCCAGAGGGAGACATATTGGTTGCTGTGTGCATGTACATCTCTCTTACATCAAAGGTCATTCTTTGACACATGGTCAGATATATAATTACACCTTAAAGTGCAGTAGTTACATTGTTCAGTCACGTCCCCACTCAAAGTAACAATGCCAATGCAGTCACTGACCCTCGGTGTCTGAACCCACAATCTTATTTAAGTATTTGTATTTGTTTGGGCAGCAGTACAACTCAGCATTCAGTGCTGTGATGTGTTAACACTGTGTAATGTAACACTGTACCCACGAGGCAGCTAGTGTTGCCAAGCGGTGCTTTGCTTTCTTTTGCCATTATTTTTTTTTTCCATATTTCTTTTTACTTCATTTTTTTGCTGATAAAACCCTAAATTGGCAGTGAGGTGCAAAATATGTGTGATTAGCCTTGGTGGATATTTGTCTTGCTTATGCCAATTTGAATTGTATATTTTTTTTCTACTTTTGAATACTAGATGCTCATCAATGCAACAGGTATTTTAAGTGTGAGTAATTGAATTTAAGAGGACACTTGAAATTGCTGAAGTTCCACAGCTTATCCTTTTTGGCAACAGGTCACAGAAATATTTTATCGCTTATTAGCTCTAGTTGAAACATCATCCTGAGGTGGATCATTTCAACATCATCTTTGGAAGGTGCTGCATGAAACAAAAACCTGAGCTTTTTAAGTCTATTATATAGACACATACTCATCATTTGTTGCAGACCCGCAATGAATTTACATTTTTCTTTCGTTAAACCTTTATGTCAGTGGTCCAGTTTGTTGGTCTGATACCAGGTTAATCCTAGATTGAGTGTAATATGAGCAGACAGACAGAGTAGTGTTCACCTTATGGAAGGTTTGATTTTTAGCATGTCTTTGATACAATTTGATTGTAATACAGTAGATCACAATGAAGCAAAAGTTCCAGGTAGGATTAAAGGTGTCTTGAGTTATCAAAGTCAGTGTTCCCACTCTCCTGCTGAGAGAGAGAACTTGCACAGATTGTCTTTTTTTTTCTTAACTGACTATATTAACAGTGTCTGCTTCAAAGGATTCTGCGTGTAGAATAACACTCTGCCCAATTAAGCATTTACGCATTTAAACACAGCATATATGCAGCTTTTATGCTGTAGCTCTCTTGAGATAGCCACAACTCTTCTCCAGATCCTATGATTTTTAAATGTGCACAATTATAATAATGAATTGTTACGCATGTCCTCTGAAGTAATTTTCAATCCCTGCCCACGCCACCATGCTGCGGAGCTAGTTCCTCTGTCCTACCAATTACCTAATTACATGTACTTGGCATCACAGGTAGCAAATAATTAGATGACTAGAATCAAAGTCACTAAAGACTCCATGTCGTGAGAACCTGGACTGAAGACTGAGAGCCACCACTTTACTGTGTAATTGTAATTCAGGGCTGATGCTGCATGCAGTAATGTAGGTCAGAACTGTTGTTTGAGATCATACTTCTGTACCTTCTGAAAGCTCTTGAACAAATTGATTTTAACACATTCATACGTAGTCCGCAGAGGAGCCTTTAAAGTAATTCTGCCTTCTTTGAGAGACTGACAGATGGTTGAAAAACAGGGTTGTTATCAGTCAGATTTTTAATTTTTTTTGCTCTAAGTCCAGTGTTTGTATCTGCAGGGGTACTGCATGTGTCCCTTTGAGTGACTTCAAATAGTTTGTGAACTACATCAGTGTTTTCACAGATTGCCTCTCCCAGCTTATTTTGTATCATTGTGACTGTTCTCTGAACTGCAGTGGCCATTTGAATTATTGGTCTGATTGAGCATCAGTCTATTTGTGCTTTTTAGCTTGTGTGTATCATCATGATCATATAATGAGTCACAAATTAATCTGTTTTTGAAGGCCAAGTTCAAAGTAACTCAGTCAATTTTTCCCAATTTCACTTCCATGGTTTATCAAACTGGGAAATTATATCTATAGTTTTCTTCTAAGAAGACTTTTGACTGAGAAAATGTTGCAAAACATAATATGGAGTGGATGAGGTATCAATGTTGTATTCTACAAATGGAAATTGTAATACTCATTTTTTTGATGTGGCAACTTTAAATAAGTTTGCAAACTTTCAACCAAGAATTGTAACCAATTTGTATATTCCAAATTAAAACTTTTTCTAATGCAGAACCCAAACGAAATTGTCCTGTCATTAAATGTTCTTGTGCAAACAAAGGGAGTCTGAAAATAGAAACAAAGAAACGCATTGTAATTCTATCAAAACAGGTTATTTTCTAGTAATGAAAAATAATAGCCGTGCATGCTTTAGCTACAGTAATATGTTTAAGGAACATGGGCTAATAAAAAAATAATTACATATTCACCTTTCTCTCAAGTTTCGCTTGCACACACAGCGTTTATAGCCACATAAGATGCATAGTTCAGTTGCTCAGTTAAACTGTGTATTGTGCTACAAAACTTGGCTAACATACTCATATATTCAAGCATTTTTTCTGCTTCTCTATTTCTGTTTACGTTCATGCATTTGGATTTCCCTTCAGTTATAAAAAGAAAACCCAGAAATCAAGGTCATATACTTGTTTACCAGGTGTTCAGCCTCCACAAAGTTTAGGTCTGTATAGCATGCTCCTTGTTGTATTGGAAAGTATATATATTTTGGGAGCTTGCGAATTGTGTGGTTTACAGGGTTTCATAAACACCTTGGTTTATTTTTCAAGCGTATCTTTTTGCACAGCTTTCCAGGGACATTTTCATCTTTCTCCTTTGCGTCAGTGCTTCTTAGCACATTCTCTGCCTGATGGTGAAGTGTTCCAGTAACCCTCCATCTGTTTTTTCAGTGGGTGGTGAGAAAGAAAGAACTGTTTGGTATGTCACATTACTCTCAACATTCCCCTTTGTGAACACCCCAAACACTGTAATGCTTTTTCTGTCATCTTGTGTATACTTGATGCAAGTGTCCACTAGGGATGGGAACTGATAAGGATTTAGCAATTCCAATTCCACCATCGATATCGCTTATCACTTCGATTCCTGGCAAATTCTCTTATTGATTCATATTGGCTCTGTTTTGAGAGTCACCACTATTGCTAAGTGTTATGACCCGGCTCTGCTATATCTGAGTCACTATATCAAAGTCATTACATCTGTGCACAGTATTTGCATGCTGTGTGGTCTTAGTTTGCACACCAGAGGTATTTCCCCTTTTTGTTCTGATCACTGTTGGGGTTGTAGCTCAAAAAAAAGTATTACACATATTACTCAGAACTGTTTTGTTTTTTGGAATGACCCGCCAATTTCCGGGGGCGAGGTCACTGAGGCAGTTAAACAACTCCTTGGTGGCAGAGCCCCTGGTGTTGATGAGGTCCGCCCCGAGTTCCTGAAGGCTCTGGACGTTGTAGGGCTGTCCTGGTTGACACGCCTCTACAATGTTGCGTGGAGATCAGGGGCAGTACCCCTGGACTGGCAGACCGGGGTGGTGGTCCCCATCTTTAAGAAGGGAGACCGGAGGGTGTGTTCCAACTACAGGGGGATCACACTCCTCAGCCTCCCTGGGAAAGTCTATGCCAGGGTGCTGGAAAGGAGAGTTCGTCCGCTAGTCGAACCTCGGATACAGGAGGAACAATGCGGTTTTCATCCTGGTCGCGGAACACTGGACCAGCTTTTTATCCTCTCAAGGATACTTGAGGGTGCATGGGAGTTTGCCCAACCAGTCTACATGTGTTTTGTGGACTTGGAGAAGGCATTCGACCGTGTCCCTCGGGGTGTCCTGTGGGAGGTGTTGCGGGAGTATGGGGTGTCTGGCCCATTGCTACGGGCCATTCGATCCCTATACAACCGTTGCAAGAGTTTGGTTCGCATTGCCGGAAATAAGTCGGACTCGTTCCCGGTGGGTGATGGGCTCCGCCAGGGCTGCCCTTTGTCACTGGTTCTGTTCATAATTTTTATGGACAGGATTTCTAGGAGCAGCCAAGTGGCGGAGGGCTTTCACTTCGGTGGCCTCAGAATCTCATCTCTGCTTTTTGCGGATGATGTGGTTCTGTTGGCTTCATCAGGTGAAGGCCTCCAGCTTGCACTGGAACGGTTCGCAGCCGAGTGTGAAGCAGCGGGAATGAGGATCAGCACCTCCAAATCTGAGGCCATGGTTCTCAGCCGGAAAAGGGTGGAGTGCCCACTCCGGGTCGGGGATGAGTTCCTGCCCCAAGTGGAGGAGTTCAAGTATCTCGGGGTCTTGTTCGCGAGTGATGGGAGAAGGGAGCCGGAGATCGACAGACGGATTGGTGCTGCGGCTGCAGTGATGCGGACGCTGCACCGGTCTGTCGTGGTGAAGAGGGAGCTGAGTGTAAAAGCGAAGCTCTCAATTTACCTGTCGATCTACGTCCCTACCCTCACCTATGGCCACGAGCTGTGGGTAGTGGCCGAAAGAACGAGATCGCGGATACAAGCGGCAGAAATGAGCTTCCTCCAAAGGGTGGCTGGCCTCTCCCTTAGAGATAGGGTGGGAAGTTCGGCCATCCGGGAGGGGCTCAGAGTAGAGCCGCTGCTCCTCCACATCGAAAGGAGCCAGTTGAGGTGGTTCGGGCATCTGACAAGGAAGCCTCCTGGGCGCCTCCTGAAGAGTCCTGGGTGAGGTGTTCCGGGCATGTCCCACCGGGAGGAGGCCCCGGGGCAGACCCAGGACACGCTGGAGAGATTATATCTCTCGGCTGGCCTGGGAACGCCTTGGTGTTCCCCCGGATAAGCTGGAGGAGGTGGCTGGGGAGAGGGAGGTCTGGGCTTCTCTGCTTAGGCTGCTGCCCACGCGACCCGGCCTCGGATAAAGCGGATGAAGATGGATGGATGGATGGATGGATGGATGGATGGATGGATGTTTTGGTTTTTTGGTTTTTTAAGTAATGCAGTACATGATTATGCCCAGAAGAGAGTGACTTGTTTTACTACTCTCTACATTACTTTCACAATTCTCCATAAAGAAGTTCAGGGTCTGTTTGCTGGGCTGGGGTCAGCATTCACTCAGCTTTACCATCACTCTTGGTTCTTGGCTAGCTTAACGTTAGCTCGCTGTCTGTGCAGATGCTTGCAAAGAGCTGAAGTTGTGTTAGCAGCATTATGTGGTTCTTTCTGTCCTGAAGTTTGCTTTTCCCTATCACACTCTTGTACTTCTGTGCATTAGAAAAAGTAAAGCCCATGTCCACTATGCAGACTGTGCCGTTATTTTCCTCCTGTTCCACACCGATAAGTGGGATCGATATGCAGGCAGACTAACAATTCCAAGGAATTAAACTACTGAACCAGTTCACTATTGGGAACCAGTTCTCGATTCACATCCCTAGTGTCTGCTGAGTTACTATTGTCATGTTTTAGTACACAAAAATATAACCCCAGTAACTCAGTACGTTTGCCAATCTGAATTTACTATATCTGAATATACAATGTGAATGTTGCTCAGCTCAGGTAAAATGCAGGTAAACATATCTGCTTTATGTTTGGTAATTGTAATCTTTAGACTGTAAACTTTAGAACAGATCGCCCAAAACTATGCATGCTTGAAAAGAGTTCCGGTCAACTACTGGCATTATGAAAATGACCTGACCCTGACGATGCACTGTGAAAAATGTGAGTTACTTTACTTAGGGCAGGGGTGGAGAAGGAGTGTCTCACGATTAGTAGGAGTAAATATAAGTCAATTATATAAGACCTTAATAAATATCTTGGATCATTTTTAATAAGAAACAATGATGTTTTAAGTGTGGCGATTACACTGTGCATATCTTATCACTCTGCTGTGAAATTTAAACTTGCCCTATTTCATAGTTTATTTGCTGCTCTTTGTGCTTACTGGGTTCGTAGATGGTCTGCTGTTTATTTAGCAAACTAAATTATCTGTCATTTTTTTCTGCATAACCGATACACACATGAACATTGCATTGATATTCTGCTGCAGGTGACAGAACATAATGTGCTCTGGAACCAGCGCTTAGACAGGGGCTTCTTTGCAAGTGTCTGATGGCTGGGCCTTATCCCATGCAGACAGGTTAGGCTAAGTCCAAATGAGCCACATGTGTTCTCCTGTGGGCCCATCCCCCATGGGAGAAACATGGTTACATTTTGGACTGGGTCACAATCAAAGGCAGACGTCCCAGAACTAAATTTTATAATTGTATTGTACTATCAGCTCTTCTGGCATATTGTATGTTTTGGACAAGGTGACAGCTTTTGACCACTTGTTAGCAGGAAAGGAACCTGACAGCCTGATGTGCCAAAGCATGTAGTTCAAGTGTGTGAAGCCCTAGTTTTGGAGGTCTTCAACTCTTACCTCTAACACAGCTTCAACAACATTATGACCGATGCTGCTAACATTGAATATAAGTGGACCTTGTTACGCATCTCCATTGCTGAGACTACAAGGCAATGGAGCAACTAGTTGTGTGAACTACACAAAACTGTAGCTTAAGTCTTTCCCCCATAAAGATGACATTTGATGACCTCCTCTGCACCCTTAACAATAAGTTTTGACACATATTATATATTATGATAACTCCTCAGGCTTGGCAGGACCCTTGCGCGCCTCATCCTCCAACTCCGGCTGGTGACATGTGTGAGCCGGTGGTGGGCCTGGCGGTAGCTCAGCAGCCCTCCTCCGGGGAGCAGGAATGGGCACAGGCCCCTGCCGGGCACCAGCCAGTCCCACCCGAGGAGTGGGGATGGGTGCGGAGGCAGGCTGCGTCCTGGCTGGTCTCACCCTGGAGGTTGGCATGGGTGCCGGACCCTTGACTGCAGTTCCCATGCAGTCAAGGGTCGCGGATGGGGTGGCGACGGTGTCGCCCAGGACCCAATCTGAGCTGCCAGCCTCTCGATCATCTGCCTGCGGCACTCGATCTGGTCCTGCAGTTAATCCCACTGTCAGTGTGACGTCGCCACCTGCTCCCTCCACGTGGCCGTCATCTCGGCCACCATTTGGGCCAGCTCCTTCCCTGGCTGGCCCAGTCCTGGGTCTCCCGTGCCCCTGTCCTGGGTTTCGGCACCACTGTATTAACTCCACAGCAGACCCATCCGCACATTCATGCTTTTCAGCATCTTGTTTTTATTCACCAGTTGCTGTACACACGTGACCACGCCCCGCCATATATATCAATATATACAGTTAAGAATCTAGTGTTTGAGCCAAATGGTGGACAACAGAGTTGTTGGGAGCTTGCTTCGCTTGTGGGACTCTTGAGGCAACTGATAGGTACTAGCAGGCCAAGCAGAGTGCAGCTCTCACGATGGCTGAATCAAAAACTTGAATGTGGTTTGACCAGGATGCTTCGTGGTCACCTCCTGGTGAGGTATTCTGGACATGTCTGACAAGAACAAGGCCCTGGGGCAGACCCAGGAGAGGGTGGAGAAATAAAATGTTTCTCAGCTGGAACATGTTTGTCCAGGAGATGTGGGAGCTCATCAGCTATGAAGAAGAAAGTCTGAGCATATCATCTTAGACTAAAACCAGGATCCAGATAAGGGATGGATGGAGTAACCATTTAGTAGTCCATTTAACTAGCTTGTATTTCTCTGTATTTGTCCAAAGTAAAATTACTATGTTGATGAAACAGAATACGATATAAACGCAAAGAAATACCAAAATAGGCTTACAAAATAAACTTACTCTCAAAGTATAAATATTATTTTGCATAATTTGCATAACTGTGCAGATTGAATTCACTGTTTTCTACCCCAACAGGGCAGATTAAAGAAATGATGCAATGTTGTAGAAGCTCAAATTATGCTCAGCGACTTATGGGTTTACATCATGTTGTAAACAGTCCTTTAAAGGATTAAATAGAAACATTCACATTGCCTTTTGTACTGATTTAGCTTTTCTGAGCATGACCTGAATGACTCGGAGTGTTCATGGACACTGAACTCTAATTACAAAACCCTTTAAAATCTGACTGAGCTAGAATACAAGAGATGAAACACAAGTCAGTGGCTGATAGAACTGAAGTGGATAGCTTCTCCGAAGGGATAACAAGGATAATTTTATCTTTCAACTTGAATAACTCACTGACCATCTGGGTATTTGGCATCCCTTGGCTTCAAGCTCAAAGCTGCTTTCTGTACGTACAATAACTGACATCTTGTAACTGAAATTAACACATGAACAGTCATGTGTGGCCAGGATTTAGGCTGAAGAAAGTAGATTTCGGAGGCTGCCTCAGGCATCCCTTACCAAGCTTAAACTGGAAGACGTCTTCAGTAAATGCACAATTATATAGATTTACTGATTTTATATATATTTTTTTTTTGGGTGGGGGCCGTTTCATTTTGGTGTTCTATACGGTTTGATTGAAGCCTGAGTGCTAAAAGTATAAATGGAATTGAACTTTTGCTTCTCAGGCTGTGCAGATTACCAGGTTACCAAAATGAGTGCTGCTATCGTGAGCCTTTATTAGAAATGTGCAGCACGCAGCAAGTTCTTTTCAATGCAAGTTCAATCTAACTATTGCTCTGCCCATTCTATCCCCCGTCCACCTGTTTTGTCCAATACATTCTTATTGATACAAAATACTGTGTATCATGACCATTATTTGATTTGACCTTTGTTAGTTTTGGCCTTTTTTAATCAGTATAATTTGTTTCTTTTTAAATAATGTCCTGTCAACAGCTAAAGTACTAATTGTATTGAATAAAAAAATAAAGAAAACCCCACTACATTGTAATTTTGACTATTTAATTTAATTAATAATAATTGCAAAATAAATAAATATATAACTGACATTTTAAAACTTCAAAATTATGCTTTTTTTGTTGGACATTTCTTTGTAAATGTGATAGTGTTTAATTCCTAAATCTGGTCTTTTTGAAAATGCTACACTACTCTTTTTATTTGATGTTTTAGGGTGGAAAGCTAACTTATCACCACTTCTGTTAGAACAACCAAGACAAAGATGGTTAGAATTTGGTAAAAGGTCATAATCCTTTTGCCATATTTGAGCTCTTACAGTGCTTAAGGATCCATCAAGCAGTTTCTAGTTGAACCTTGCTTAATGCAGCATTATAATGAAGACAGAGATAAATGAAGAGCTGATAATGAGAGCAATCAATATGAAAATCAATACTGGTTTGAGTTAGCAGTCTTATCTTGATCAAAAATGAACAAATCGTTAGAGGGAATTGTGCTTCAAAGGCATCATTAATCATCAGGAAATAGATTAGTCCAATAATAGTCGAACAGTTTTACAAAATCTCACACAAACAAAAAACAACTCAACAGGTGAGTAAAAATACCAAACGGGGTAACAGGATATCACCAATTAAAACCATAAGTCACTTCAGAATCACATGCCAGTCATGCCATCTGGTTTCACGGTTCTCACCTTATCAAAAATTATCAATCGCCCTTCAAAAGACAGCACAATCTGCACTTGTAACAAATGTCATTATAACGTTGTCCTCTTCAGATTCTAAGACAATGTTATGAGTAGTGCAGCGCTGTCTGCCTTTACCTTTTGTAATTAAAGTGTCTTTCAGCTGTCACAGAAGCCACTGATAGGCTGGGGCATCAATTTTCTGCAGCAGCTGTATAATGTTGAGTGGCGAGCTGCAGCACAAGTGGCAAATGAGCTCATTAATCTAATCTCAAGCCGGAAACTCATATCCACAGCGCCACAGTGCGTGATTATATGCACTGTGGCGCTTTAAATTATCCCAATAGAGCTCTTCGCTCTCAGATGGCGGCTTACTTTCCGAGAGTTACCAGTGGGAGGTAAACTAAAGCCATCAGGCTCGTCTTCTGTGGTGCCAGCTCCTAATTTTGGTTTTGGAGACAAACATCCTCTTGACTTTTAAGATTAGGCTTTAAACTATCAGGTGGCTCCTTAATTATGCTGCTACAAGTATACACAGACTACTTCTATTCCATGCCCTTTTTTGTAATTCCCCATGTATTTAAATGCCACTACTGCAGAGAGAAAGAAGCGAGTAGCAGCAATGTTTCTGAAGTAAAATATTTTCAGTCTTTTGAATAGAATATCAGTCTTTGCTCCAAGGCAAGATTAAAATGTCTTTTTTTGTCCGTTCATTTCTCTCTCACTCTGATCCATAGCAAGAATGACCCAGAAAGTCATTAAGTGATTTCTGCTTGCTGGTAATCCTATTATCAATGTCAAGCAGAGTGGCTTTCTCCTGCATCTGTACAGATAACTTGTTATCTGATCATTGTTTGTCCTGAAATTTAAATTCTTTTTTGGCACTTCCTTGAAAGTATGGTATACTGCCATGTTCAGGAACATTTCTCTCAGTGGCTGTGGGTCAGGTTTACACTTGCACCAGAATATTTAATCAGAAGAATTACCATTTTATCAGCAGATACCATATCTCTATGGTACAGTTGACAGTAGTTGCTTTATATTCTTTAAGAGTTTGTATTGAAAACAAACTCTCTGCAGAGTTCCCTTCAGCTTGGAAGCCATTATTCTTTGGAAGTGCATATTAGCATATTTACATCAAGACAAAGAGCATAAACAAAAAGAATGCAATCAGAAAATTTGATCAAATTGTTTACATGTTAAAAAGTTTCTGTAGTTTAGTTCATAAATAGTTTCAATGGAACCTTTTTATTCTGTGTGGGCTTTTCACATGCTTTCAAATCCCTCTGTTGTCAAGTGTTAAAAGATGAATAGGTAGCCCATACAAAAGACTTTGCTCAACTACTTCCCTGAAGTTTTGTGCAACTGCTACCTGTTTATATTTAGGAACTCAAAATAGGAGTCATATATTTGTTTATAATCACGGATGAATGTACTAGGAAAGTGCATCTTCTCCGCAGACTAAATTAGTACTTTGAAATTATGTTGACATGTACGATCCATCAAAACTTTGTTGCAGACAATACAGTACATGTCAGTATCATTTGTCTACAGCTGCAGCCTTCAGTAATCCTGCCAGAACCCAAAAACTGCTCAGGAAGAACTCGAAAAGACTGACAAATACCCCAAGACACTGAATTTGCCTCCAGACTTCCCGTATTTCAAGCCAATTCATCCTCATTCTGTCTTTCAAATGGTTTTCAATGTTTGCTTCATTGAACAGCCTAAAACCCTGACATTTTCAAATAATCTATTTTTAAAATACATTTTAGAGCCCCTTGCATTATGTATCCTAGGTGCTTCAAAATCTTGATTCACTATATAACTTACTGAGAAATGCAGCAGATTGCAAAGTGTAGCAATTAGCAAAAATAATTACCAATAAATAATATGTTAATCTAACTAATTTCTTTTGTAAGAAAATGTCAAAATGCACAGCCAGTAATCACAAGAAATAAAAAAACAGATGAGGAGATTAGAAACCTCTAATAAAAAACAAGAAGTCTCATGTTTTTTGTTGTTTTTTCTCTGAATCACTCGGTATGTGATTATTACTAAATCCCTTCCAACCCTGGTTAGCAAGTAGACAGTCAACCCAATTATTATGAATTTTTTGATTAAGTAAGTGAGTGGACATTGTTGTTTTGTGGTAATGAGTATACACTGTTTTCTTTCGAAGACCAAAAACTTAATAACTCCCTACAAAAGAGACTTTTTATTTTTATTCTTTCCCTGTATAAAAATAAATACATTTTTAATAAATTGTTGTTGTTTTTTTTTAAAATCAAATACCTGACTTTTATTGCATTTAAGTTATATGCGATATGTTCAACAGAGAGAGAGAACGCTCTTTTACCTGCCATGATTTGTTCATGTGGTTTACTAATCTCTGCAGTTAAATATTAATACATTTTATGTGGTAAATAAAATACTTTTGCATGCTGATTGAAATTTTTACCACATACACCACAACAAACAGGCATTATTACATTTGGAACCATAGCATAACCGGCTTAACTGTTGTCTCTAATAGAGACAGGAAGGCAGAGGATGCCATCTAAAATTAGCAGATCATAATCCTCACAGGTTATGTAGACCTGTATAAATGGTGCACTGCATTTGAAAAGTGTCTGTCAATAATACCCTTTTATCTAGTGTTTTGTGTCACTTTACTCTCCACATCCTTTCCTTTGCTCATTGTTTGAATTTTGTAAGTTTTGTATCCAAACATACATTTCCTAAAGCTTATCAATTAGAGAACTCTTCTTTTATTGTAGCTGCTTTTATTATAGCCCATGGACGAGTCACATCGACTGCTCTTTGTGAAATTTGCACTTCACACAAAAACTGCTGTGAATATGTTTGGACCTCCTACCTGCTTTGAAGTGCTGCTGCCCACTGAATTGTAACATGCTAAACATAAATCTAAATGGCAGAGTGTGGAGAGGTTTCTCTGCCCCAGTACTGTCTGCTGTTGCTTTGATCAGAAACCTCAGTGAGCTCTTTAGCACTGCTGCCTAATCCTGGTAGGTTTCTTCTGTAAATACTGACTAAGAAGGCAAGCAAGAACATGTTTATCAATTTATTTAATTGTGTAACCCTCAAATAGTGCTTTATTCCTGTGGGGAAAAAAACCTTTCACACAAAGCTTGTTTGGCTTTATTTATAGAGGACTCCGTATACTCTTGAAAAATGAGAGCTCATTTAGAGTAGAATCAAGTTCCAATTACTGTCACATTTCAAAGAAAGATATTTAATAATCTCTTACTTTTGCAGAGCATACCATAGACTCAAGGTGTAAATCGCAAGTTACTGATTTTAGTTGGTGCTATGCAACAACTGTGGCCTTGCACAGGTGTCAGTGATAAGTTGTGAGATTTCAAAGAAAATTCATTTGGATAAAACAATTTACTGTATGTCTCAAACACAATATATGGCAGCAAACATTGGGAGAGCACGTTAAATTGAACACCAAATTTAGCGATAACTGGCGATAACTGGTATTTGATAACTAGTATTTGTAAGGAACTGTGCCTTTACCAATAATAGAAAAATATTCACCTGTTACTGAATTTCATATGTTATTGAAGTGTCTAAACTAAAGATATTTCACAAAATATGCAGTCTTAATGCAGGAAAAAAAAACATTAACAGTCAAATACTGATTGATGTAAAATACACATCCTATAACTTTAACTATACCAATTGTAGTTTATTCTAGGCCAAAAATAGCTTGTGAAGATTGTTTGATTTATACCAGGAAGGACATTTATTTGGCACCTGTGCCTTGTAATGTGCCTATTTTAAGGTGATTGCTGGGTCATAAACTTGCCATAATCTAGTGACCTAGCCTCTTACCTTTTGAGGATGATGGATGGATGGATGTTTTACTATGACCACTAAAACTGAATGTTTACAGGATGAGATTTAAAGGGATTCATGTGGGGGTATATCTTCAAGATAGTCTGAATGCCTTACCACTGTAGTTGTGAAGTTATTCAAATAAAACTTTGTGGTAGTTATTCTGAGCAGAACTTGATAAAGTATTATATCGGGGGGATGGTCAAAGCCCAACTCAAGCAGTTGTCACAGCGGGGCTCGCTGGTGTGTTTATGGAATGGACCCAAAAGCAGACATGGGAGAAAGGAAGTGACAGTAAACAAAAAGCGAGCCTTTATTACGGCCGATGCAAAACAGAAAAATGAGGCAAAGCGGAAAACTAAAACCTAAACTGGTAAAACTAAAACTAACTATGAAAACGATGACAAAAGACAAGAACATGAAACTGAAGGAGAAAATGCGATAACGTAACTGTGAAATAATCCAAACATGAGCATGAACAAGAACCCAAACAGTAGAAAGCAGAAACTCTGTGACATAATGTGACTTGACATAAGGGCAAACAGACAACCCAATGCTGAACAGAGGAAGACAGAGGACTTAAATACACAGGAGGGTAATGAGGGAAGTAGAAACACCTGGGGAGACACAGCTGACACAAATGAACCTGACGCCACAGGGACAAGTAAAACTAAACACGTTGAACATGGAAACACCAGTCTCTTCAAAATAAGATAGGAAACCTAGAGAGAGGTGGACATGACAACACAGGCTTGACAACAGGATGTGGAACACACAGACAAGAAACACATGACAGCCTGGGGCCATGAAAGCATAATTAAAAGTAAAACAGAGGACAAGATAGACTTACACAGAAGGCAGGAAAGACACGTAAACAGGAGACATGGACGAACCAAAAACTAGAATAAAACTCAATTAAACCCAAACTAAATAATAGCAAAAGAACTTAATATTATCACAAACATAACATAAGAAAATCAACAATTCAAAATAAACTGAAAATGCTGGGTCACAGCCCCTGACAGTAGTAGCCCTTTAATTTACTTGGCAGAGAAAAACAAAATTATGTGGCAAAAGAAGTACTAAGTGGGCATGAGGTGTCTGTAATTACTAAATTAGTCATTCTTACTTGTTGTCCGAGGTCAGGAAGTGAGGAGGTCAGTCTGCTGGCAGGCACATTTCCAGAGTGGGAATAACAAGTACAGCAGAGAGTGGGTGGGCAGATGCAAGTCCAGAAGGTATGGAGTTTCAAGGAGCACCGTAAGGCAATTGTAAGCACCTTGAGACAACTGTTGTTGTGATTTCGCATTACTGAGTTGAATAAGAAGCCAGGTATTAGGACTGGTTGAGAGCTGAAGAGTCCACAGGATTAAACTGGAGAGTTCTTCTGGTGGGTGAGAAGATTGTAGGTCAGGGATTCTAAACAGGAGATGAGAAGGAGGAGTTATCACAAAGCAAGTTAAGGAAACCAAAGACAAAGAATGGGGCCAAATTACCATCATGGTAGATAGTACAGTCTAGGGAAGAATCAGTTATTACTTACAGGTGCACAGAACAGGGAGCCTGGGATGGTAACTGCACCCGAAGGAGCCTCCCAGTCTGCCCTGAATCCTGACAAATATTTAATAAAGAAAATATGCAGTGGTTGGTATCAGTATTTATGGATACTCTGTTTTTTCCTGCTAATCCCTGACTAAGCAGGAAAACGATCAAGATGGATGTAGCCAAAAAAGTTGTTAGGTGATTTCAAGTGAATTTTTAATAGCTTTCTTTTGTCACAAAAGTCTGTGTCAGTTGTACTACGTAGTGGTTGTTTTCTTTTGCCTCCAACAGCCTGTTGGCTGCTTGCCTTCGCTTCAGTCGCACCTAACCTCTGGAATAACCTCCCTCACACTATTCACGCGTCTGACTCAATCCAGACCTTCAAGTCTCGATTGAAAACCCACCTTTTTAGCTTAGCCTTCCTGGCCTCCTTGACCATCCCTCCCCTTTCCTCTTTTGCTTATATTGTTTTATTGTTTTTATCATCTTGCTTGTGCTTATCTGCGTACTTGTATACTTGTATGCTTGGTTAATCAGTGCCTCCCACCTGCTAGCTTATCTGCCTTTGCACTTTTATTGGATCATGTGAAGCACTTTGGCTACCTCTGGTTTTAAATGTGCTATAGTTTTTTTCTGTTTTTTACACTTAAAGCTGTGGTTAACTCTGTTCTTAGTGCCATTTCTTTTTGTACCCATTGACCTTGGGTCTGTGCAAGGAAACAACTGAAGGATACCCAGGAAAAAAATCTGAACTTGTGAAATCCGAACTCCTTTAAGAACGTTCAGAAGAAGATAAATAAGGCAGGAACAAACATCCTGCTTTGTAATATAGACCACTGGTATGGACAAGGATGTGCAGATGTTTCCCAGAATGACAGCCTGAAGTGATGAATTTCATTATTTTAAATTGTATGTCAAATAGCACACCAACTGTAATTACAAATAGTGCAACCACTTCTGTTATGTGATCTATTCATCACCAAAAGGTAGCTATAGGGAAGTGAGGATGGGGTGGGGTTACGTAATTGAGGGATGCTGTAATTCTGTAATTGTATGCCACTGCAACAAATAGAGCAAACATAGTTGTCAATGTGTTGGCTTTTCCACTTTTTTAGCAATTTGTGGCTTAAAAGGAAACTGCAAAGGGGTTGAGTTGGCAGAGTTGATGTTATGAAAGCATCACTTTGGCACAGTACAAGGAAAACCTCTAGATTTAGCTCCAAACCAACCAAAGGTGCATGCAACTAAAAGGAAAACCTAGAAGCACAGTGCTTATGTACAAAATAAATATTAATGACATCACAAAGAGGGGAAAATGAACATAATAGATAGGAATAGCACCAGTCCGAGATTAAAAAAACAAAAAAAAAAAACCCAAAAAAAACAAAAACCCTATACCTTCACAAAAACCAATATGAGTTAAACTGTGTTTTACATTTATTGACAAAAAGAAATCACACAGGGACAATAATGTGGTACGAGGAGAATGCTGCAATTCACTGAATAATCTGGAGCGGGTGATTATTATTCTGACTTCCAAAACACACACAGTTCAGAAAGCTACGCAGTCAAACTGGTGGTTGTATCTCAAGTATGGTTATCCCAAACTGCTCAAGGTCTTTTATATTTCGTGTAGGCTTTTGTATCTCATAGCATCAATGGTGGGAAAAATGTTTGCCTTCTGGTGAATCTGACATACTTGATTTAACTCAAATTACACGTTTGGTTTTTGAAAGTTAAGAGATGACTCATAATCTCCCTGTGTGTCTGTCATATATTAATTTACAGGGGATAATAATGGATGGCCCCATCTTTTTGACAAGTATTTTGGAATGCCGAGTCATAACGCCAGGACCAAGTCCAATGTATGCTGTGAGTACCTTCATTTTAAATGTTTAAACTTTATCCTTAAATTAATTATTTGCTTTTCACAATGTTTTGTAGCAAACACATTGGGGTGTTAATATATCAGATGTGCTTTCATGACAGTATTTACTTTCTGTTTTTACTTGAAATTAAAACAGAAGACATTCGCTTATTACCGCATTGGAGGAATGTCCTAGATGTGTGTCTTCCGTTTGCCACTAAAATGTTTACATTATGTTTTGTTACTGTGATAAAATAGTTCAAAGCAAACATGTTTAATGTTTCAAACTCTACCAGTCAAGACTGCTGGTGGCGATTAAAAATTGCCAAAACTTTCAACCTCACATTTTGTGTAGTTGGAATGTTTTCATCTGTAAATACAGATTTGTAAAAATCAGACGAACCCTCTTTTCAACCCAGTCAAGTCACTGGGAGCTAATAGCCGCCACTGTATAAGCGAGATGAAAGAACAATAACAAATGCCTTTTGAAGTTTAATACCTCAGGACAGAAACACAGTGTGCCTTGCATTTTTTTCTTTTGTTTGTCTTGTGAAACATATCCAATGATGTCGTTGATGTAAAAGAACACGAGGTGAGAAAATGGGAAAGACTTTTACGTTCTGCGTGTTGTGAGAACTATTTTTTTCAGAAAAATGGGCACAAATATGCACAATCTGGACAAAGTTTTGTTTTTCGAGATAAATGCATTAAACTCATTTTATAAAGGATATAAACAATAATATTTGCTCATTTTTAAAAATTGGTAAAGTAAGTTTGTTTTGGGGGTTTTTGTGGGATTGATAGATTTACATGGTATGGCCAATAAAATGAGTGTACCAGACTTATTTGAATGTTGGTTTGACACAGCCTTTTTTATTCTGTTTTGCTGATGTCCTTTCATCTTATTCCATTCCATACATGTAAAAAAAAAAAAAGGAATTTTATGCATCATGACAGCTGTAATTTTAGTCTATTGTTGGTTTTGTCAAAATTGTTCTGTTTAACGATCAATCATGCATGCATGACCAATCTGTTTATGTAATTATTCTTTTAACTTGCCATTCGTACTATAAGTAACAAAGGCCTTAGCATGACAGTCTTAAGAAGATGAAATCAAATTGTCAAGCTTCGATTTTAGTCATCCAGTTTGGATTTTTCTTTTCCCATTATATGCACCTCTTTCAGCTCATGCTTTTTAATCTGCCAGTTGTTTGAAAGCTATGTATTATCCACACTGTGCTCACTGACAAGCAGTGTGTTTTCTATTCTACATAGAATAGAAAATAAAGACTATATGCATAACTCTGTGTCCCCAGAAATGAAGCCCAGCAGGCTGAGAATCAGTAGGATGATAGCTAACATGACAGCTAATTAGAGATGCACTACTGCACTGACCGGTGGCCGCCAGTCAACCTCCCAGATGACTCCCATATGAGCATGTGTTACGCACGCACAGCAGTGCAGGCAAATAGTCACATATATATTTTTTTGTCATAACAAATTGATGTCATGGGTACAATACAGTCATCCTTATTTCCCTTGCCCTTTTCCCCCAAAAACTGCTGAGGTTGGTCATCCCTCCCAAACTTAGCTATAGCTGATACAGCGTTTACAAAATTATTGAAACAAACAGAAATAGAAAAAAAAAACAGGGACGCACAACTTTTATGAAAATTGCCACTTTTTTCTTCAGGGTGAACACGAATAGTCAGCAAGATGACTTGAAAGCTAATCCAGAGGTTAGATGTAGCAGCTCATAGTCGCAGTGGATTTATGACCTGAAACGCTGGTTGGAGCAGGAGCATTGAATAAGTAATTGTTCTGGTAGGAGCTAAAAGAAGAAGCCAGGCTGGCCTCATCAGTGGAAGGCCTGTTGCCCTTCATATCTTAAGAAGCAAGTATCCAGGGAATATTTTAGCTTTTCCTGCATTTTCTTTTCTTTTTTCTTTTTTTAAAAAATCTTTTTAAAGTGTTTATTCGTTTTTAAGAGGGCACATCCCAAAAGTGTGCTTCTCCCAATAAAAGCTTGACTGCTACTTGCATGTCAATTATTGTTTCAACAGTTAGAACATTCAGCACTGTAAACAACTACAAAAGTTATAGGTATTGGCAAGTGGTACTAAAATGAGGTAAAGGGGGAGATTATAAGAGAGAAGGACAGAATGAGAGAGGAAGAAGACAATAGATGTGTGTCTGTCTGTTCTATATGTTCAATTATGAAAAAAACAAAACAAAGTCTGATTATCAAAACAAGATGTTTGTCTCCAGGGGCCTGCTGCAATTGATTTCCTTTAGGATTCTTAGCAAGTAAAAACTCAGTTCTCTGTAATTACGCCTTCTGTTTATGCCGCTGCACCTTTGGCCTATAGTAGTAAATAAGTGTGGGATGATATATTATGTCACACTTTAGAAGTTGAACTTGTTAACAGCTCACAAATGTTGTACTCAAGAACATTTTTCGAAACTTGGAACACCATCAAAGCACACCATTAAAGCTCACCACTCTAAGCCTGGCCATCACTGAAAATGGTAAGCGCTTCCCTTCAGCTTTTATACTGCAGAGTGGCTAATTGCTGAGAAGAACGAGCTGTGCCCTGGTTCCTCAGCAGAAATGGGAGGGAAAACAGGACACACCCACATAGTGTCTTATTGCTTTTCAATGTAATTTTAAATATGAGACCCAAGGACATGTCAGTGCAAGTGTTTATTGATGATGTGACTTCCAGCAGGATGAATTCTGAAGGATGCAGTTCTATATTCTGGTTAGATTCAGCCAACTGCTGCAAAACTGATCGGACTGAGCTTCACAGTGCAAATGGATAATGATCCAAAGCATATTCCAAAAGCAACTCAGGAGTTTCTCAAGGCAAAAAAAAGGATAATCTTCAGTGGCCAAATCAATCACCTTCTCTCAACCTAATAGAGCATGCTTTTCAGTTATTAAATACAAAACTGAAAAACCCAGAGACAGCAGCAACTGAAGGCAGTTGTAATAAAGACCTGGCAGAGCATCTCAAGGGAGCAAACACAGCATTTCAGGGTAAAGACCCTATAATAATACAGATAAAACCCTAACAATCAGACAACACACTATGACCTCCAGCAGAACCTGGAACAGGGAGGGAGACAGGACAAAAGACATGCTGTGGAAGAGAGCCAGCGATTAACAATAACTCGTAATTAAATGCAGAGAGGTGTATAAACACATGGTGAGCGATAAATGGTGAGAGAAGGGGAAATGCTCAGTGCGTCATGGGAAAGCCCCAGTAACCTGTCTCTTGTAGCATATCTAAGGTTAGACTCAGGGTCACCTGAACCAGCCCTAACTGTAAGATTTGTCAAAAAGGAAAGTCTTAAGCCCAATCTTAAAGGTATAGAGGGTGCCTGTCTCTCAAACCAAAGCTGAAAGTTGGTTCCACAGAAGGAGGATCTAAAAGCAGAAGGCTCTCCCACCTATTCTACTTTTAAACATCCAAGGAAACACAAATAAGTCTGCTGTCTGAGAGCAAATTACTCTATAGGGGTGATGGAGTACTGTGAGGTCTTTAAGATAACATGGGGCCTGACTGTTTAAGATCTTCTATGTTAGGAGAAGGATTTTAAATTTAGTTCTGAATTTAGCAGGGAACCAGTGAAGAGTAGACAATGTGGAAGAAATATCCTTTCTCTTTCTAGGTCTTGTTGCTATTCTCGCTCGATCAACTGAAGGCTTTTCAAGGAGTTTTTACAACAACCTGATAATAATGAATTACAATAATCCAGTTTAAGTAATAAATGCAAGAACAAATTTTTCAGCATCCCTCTAAGACAGGATGTTTCCAATTTTAGAGTTTTTGAACAAATGGAATAACTCTGTCCTACATATGTGTTTAATATGCAAATGGAAGTACAGTACTATGCTACAGTACATAGTCAAAAATGACTGCAAATTTCATCACAGTGTTACGAAAAGCCAAGTTAATGCAATCCAGAATAAGTATCTGGTTAGAAACCATATTTCTAAGATTTTTAAGGCCGAGTACAATAACTTCAGTTTTATCTGAATTTAAAAGCAGGAAATTAGAGGCCAACCAGGTCTTTATGTTTTTAAGACATTCCTGCAGTTTAAGTCTTGTGTGTGTCATCTGGTTTCACAGAGAGATAAATGCATAGCAGTAAAAATGTATGCTATGCTTTCTAATGATACTGCCAAAGGGAAGCATGTATAATGTAAACAGAATTGGTCCTAGCACAGAACCCTGTGGAACTCCATAATAAACCTTAGTGTATGAACAAGACTCCCTATGAACATGAACAAACTGGAGTCTATTAGATACATATGATTTAAGCCACTACAGTGCAGTACCTATAATACCTACAACATGCTCTGTGATAAAATGTTATGGTCAACAGTATCAAACGCTGCACTGAGGTCTAGTAGAACAAGCACGGAGATGAGTCCACTGTCAGCGGTCACAAGAAGATCATTTGTGACTTCACTAATGCAGTTTCTCTACTGATGAACTCTGCTGTTTTACAACTACTCTTTCAAGAATCTTGAGATAAAAGGTAGAGAATTGCCTATAATTTGCATGTGCTGATGTCTGTGGCTTCTAGACTTTAAGCAGTCGCTGACAGAAAATGATTTTCATCCAAGTATTAAGAACTATCCTTATGTTAAAAATGTTTGTATGTTCGTTGTGTATATAATTTTGAGTGTCTGAAAATAGAGGAGTATTTATTAAAATGGCTGTAAACAGTGCATTTTTTTGTAAAACCCCTTTAATTAAAGCTGAAAGTTATTTTTCTTTATTATTTAAAATCCACTGCTGCAAAACTTTTTTAAAAATGTGCCAAACAAATTATGTATCTAATTGTAGAATGCAGGACAATAACAAGTCTTTTGTTTCCGCAGCATAATAATTTAACTAACCTCTTTTGAATAATTAATTAGATCAGATTTGTCACTCTGTTTCCCCGTCCGCTTGGTCCAGGGAGCTCTGTTTCAGGATTGTGAGCAGTGTGACCCAAAGGTTTGTGAATATCCTCATATAAATCTGATGTTTCAGTCCAGAACATTGCTTCAAGTGTTAGTAATACGCCTAGCAATGACCTTAACCATCATCGACTTTCTTCCTGAACAGAAATGGTATTTCAGATCCAAATACAATCTGTTGTTGAACTAGCACATAGCTACATTAAAATAATGATAGTGTGGTTCACAATTTTTATCACTTATTATAATTTCTTCTTGAATAATTTGCAGAGCCATTGGCAAGGTATCATAGGGATATGGGGACCATAATTAGACTAATTGTTTTCAAAGACATTGCCACAATTACTGCAATTATAAAGCAGAAGTAAACAAATTACTCTTGTTGGGTTTTCTTTGAAATTAGGTGTTTATGCATGTACTGATAAAAATCAAAATGTTACAGAAATCTGAGGAAACGGCTGTACAGAATGAGTCATGACCTACATAAACACTAACAGTAACTATCAACTGATGGTTCATTTCTACTGGTGACGAAAACCAGAACAAAACATTATCTGTGTGGAGACTGTATAACTTGAAACAAATATAAACACTCCTGGATATCATATTTTCCACAGTTTTTCACAGTTAGAGGCTTGACTCACTCTGTGAATTTGTTCCGTATTGTACAAACACCATAAAGAAGCTTAAGCCTTCATTGGTTCAAATTAATTAAGGTGACTCTTAGCTGACTCCTAGGTGCCTGCATCTACATACATGTGTTACTCAAAGAAGTCAAACCTGCATACTAATACATCAGCCCATCTGCGGTTATCTCAAGGGGGACAGTTAGCTGTCTAGACCAAAACAATTTGTAACAGGATGTAAACATGTTTATTTCTGCAGTGGATCTGAACATTTTATTGGTTGGGTCCCAAATGGCCACTTGAGGAACTGCAACTTAGACCACTTGCGCTTTGGCTTAATTCTTCAGCCCTTAAGGCTGCAACTTCTACAGATTCAATTTCAAAATTTTCTCTCACCATCTCTCTGGTTGAAAATGTGTTTTCGCTCACAGGCAAGCTTTTCATTAACTTCCTTTTATGGCTCATTTTGACACGTCCTGAAATATAATTTAAATTCATTGGAGCCGGTAAAGTCTGGTTAGACAATTTTATCTGCTTCATTTAATCACATCTTTCATATTCAAATTGGAATTTAATCAAAGGTAATCAAAGCTGGCTTATCCTGGGAATATTTAGTAAGTCTTTTATTAATAATTGCCCACCTGTTCATCCCAAAAGTCACTTTTAATAAATTCTGCTTTCATTTTCTTTTTCTCTCCTGCTTAAATCTCATGGCTTACATAGTCCTCCAGCAGGATTATGTTGTTGTTATTCAAAACAGCTCCACTATTGACACTGTTGACCATTTGTTTATCCTTCCCCTATCTCCTCCATTGCTCTAGTGCTTGGTGTGGTTCCTGAGCTCTGCCAGTGCCGAGACCTGGAGCTCGACTGTGACGGGGCTCATTTTCAAGATATCCCAGTGGTAGCAATGAATGTCACTATGATGTGAGTAGAAAATAACCCCTGTTTTTCTTCAATACTTTCAAACTCAAGCAATGTCCAGAAAGGCAGTCATCAGCAGCGATTACTGTCACAACTTGCGAGAATTTTTGTAGCAGACATTTGCCACTTCAAACATCACCTGCCACTGTGAATACCTGTCATTGCCACAACTTGAAAGGTAAAAAGTGAAAATTATTGCCTGAGACATGGCACTCAAAGAACTCAAATCTGTTGGACAATTCTCCGTGAGCAAAGATGGTGGTAGAAGTAATCATTTTCAGGGGAAAAAAAGTTTTTCAAATCTTTTTTTTTTTCTTTTAATTTATTGTTTGCATGAAAGTTAAGTTCAGTAATATACTACTTTAAACAAAATGCATGGATATATTTCAACAAGACCACTCAGTGTTGAGACTTACTGTTAAAAGCTATAAAAAGTAGCCTATTCCTGTACCCATTTAAAATATGGCCTTTTTGATCAGTACAACGGACAACATCCAGAGTCAGATCAACTATGCTACCATAAGCCCAACACCTATGTTACCTATGTTAAAATGTGACATTAAGACAAGTATAATGTATATGGAATAAATAATAAAAGGCTCATTAACCACATGTCCTCACAGACTGACCGGACAGGTCGCAACAGCCATTTTGAGTGGACCAGCTTGTAAATATATGACACGTACAACACACCTTAAGGTGTGAGCGAATATTCTGAGCATATTAGCAGGAAAAATGTTGCAATCATTTACAAATGTCAGAAGGTATGGAAAGTACAATAATGTTAATAATGTAATGCTACTGATATTTGCATAATGTGGAGGGGCCCTTTTGCCAGATCTCAGCCCAACAGAGCATCTTTGGGTTGTAGTGATGCTGGAGTTGGATGGAAACGCAATCAATACGTCTTTAGCAGCTGCTAAATGATGATGCTGTCAAAGTCTCTCAAAACTAAAATCTCAGAAGAATATTTCCAGCAGTTTCTTGAATCTATTCAATGAAGAATTAAGGCAGTAGGCAAAGTAAGGCCCAACCCCGTTAGTAATCAAGTAATTTAGTTTTGTTTTGTTTTCATTTCTTTTAATGGATTGTCAGTTCAAAGAAATAACACTGACTTTTTGTTCTAATGAATCATCACCTCGCTTCCTTTCATGAGCCCATTATAATTATCTTCCCCACTAGAGGGCTATGAAACAATCTAACTAGGAGTCATAATTAACTGCTCGCACAAACAGCCTCTGGGAGAGGACGGTCTCTACTTGCCAGCTATCCAAGAAAAACAAAGTTAAAGTAAACAAAGTTAGAGAATGGTGCACCAAAGGAGATTGCATTAATAGTAAGATGATTTCCCAAATGTGAAAAAACTGACCACTTCTGCTTGACAGAATAGTGCGTGAGAAGATGAGCTTTTAATCATCATTTAATCCTTTAAAAGGCTTGGAATCAGCAGCTCAATCAGTTGATCAGTTCAGGGTCTCTTGACCCTGAACTGGTCTCTAGGCAGAATTTAAAAGACCACTAAGCTGTAGCTTGTCATGTTTACAGATTAATGTTTCTGGTAACTGGCTTAGTCAGAAAAAGTCAGTTGGACATTATAGGGAGCTTTTGTCTTTTTTATATGTATTTTATTTATGTGGGAAATCCAGTTAAGATATTAACATAATAAAATATGTATATCAAAAGTCTTCTTTGAGTAAATTAAACTGCCTGCTATGTTAAAAAAAAAAAATTAAAAAAAAATAGAATCAGCGTAGGGATGTTATGTTTCATTTTAAATAGTTTTCACAGCCACGAAATCCCATTAATCATAGTCAGAAGAAACATGCTGTCCAAGTGTCCAAAGGTGAGTGTTGCTTTTGGTTTCAAGCAATAAACATGTAAATGTCCCTGTCTCTCAGGTCCCTACAAAGGAATGGGCTTCGGAAACTTAGAGCGAACACATTCTTTAAGTACCAGAGCCTGCAGAAACTGTGAGTCTTCCATTAATTGTGGATTACATGCTATTTACGTTCTTTTATTGCATTTGTTGTCTTATTGTCTTTCTAAAATATTCTTTTCTTATTTTGATATTGTTTGTTTGTTTGTTTGTTTTTTAAAAAAGCTCCACACACAATAGAACAGGTGCTATAACCCTACCCTATTCATTGAGTAAAGCATCTTCACTCTACCTTGAGTGGCAAATGCAATAAATAAGCGTCACATCTATAAAGCTGGTATGTGTAAGCTAAGAGGACTGCTGGGAACCCTGACAGACGTTTTTGTTCTGCTTTGCATACAAATTCATTCATTGTCGACTTGTGTTGTTTATCAGCCTCACACAGTGACACTGAATATGGCAGCATGAGAATAGGTCTTATCCCTCGCCAGAAACCATTCGGTTGGTAGGTTTTGCTGGACTAAAACTTCCCTGAGATGTGTATAAACAAACATTAGAATGAATCGCCGCGTGTGAAAACGCAAGACAAAACACAACTGTCAGCAGGGGTTTGTCGAGCTCGTAGTGCACAATATAAAGGAGTATTCCTGGAAGAGATTATCATTATTTGATATGAACGATTTCATTTACGCACTACTTGTACTCGAGCAAAGGCATTCGGGCTTTATGGCTTAGTATGTCTGTTTTTTTTTTCTTACAGCTATCAAGTAAAAAACAAGAAAATATTTTGTGCTTTTTGTATGTATAGATATCTCCAGCACAACAAGATTCAAGATGTGAGTCCTGATGCATTCAGAGGGCTGTATAACCTGACAAGACTGTAAGTTTGTTACATTTTTGCTTTACGTGTAATTTAATAATACACACTCTGAGTTGCATTGGTTTCTTATCTGTTCTTAAAATGCAGAAACGCATTAGTTCACTTGCAGTAGTTATTTTTGGCAACCTAGCACATCCTGCTTCTTGACATTAACAAGGTATGCTTGTATATGAACATTCATTGTAAGAGGATAGATTGTATAAACTGACCAATGATGAATTGCTTTTGGAAGATCAACACCACTTACAAATTGTTATCAGCATCCTGTGCAGGTAACCTTCCATTGTCTTTCTGTATGTAGATATCTGAGCAACAACAGGATATCGGTTTTGATGCCGGGGGTGTTCAGGGATCTGCACAAACTGGAGTGGCTGTATGTACCAGCTTTTATAACATATATCACCTTTTATTTCTTCTTCTTGCCTTGTGGTTTTTTTGATTACTTTCAGGTATGCTTGTCAGTGAATGTGGTTTCATATTGTGCAAAACTGTATTCTATTTTTGATGCATTTGTTTTTACTCTAGGATTCTTGAAAATAACAGCATCCATCAAATATCCTCCACGACCTTTTCAGGACTGAACTCCCTTGTTCTATTGTGAGTCATTATTTCTACTTTTTTCTGCTGTAAAGGCTTTTTGGGGGTTCATTTTGGTTTTTTTACGTCTTGTGACGTCCTTTCAAATCATCAAAAGTGGTGCAACTGAGAGTACTTGGCAGCTACGAGCAAATGAGTGTTCTTTCTTTGAACTTTAAGAGAAAGGCCTTTCACCTTGTTTCATGTTGTCTTGCTGATTGACAGGGTTTTGTTGAACAACTCTTTGACAAAGCTGGATGACATCTGTCGAGAAATGCCCAGACTAAATTGGCTGTAAGTAGAATGTCAAAAAAAATCTAAACTTCTACTGACATACAAGTGCCAAGTTGTTGATCGATCTGTTCTTTCTGAGCAGTTTGGATGCATTTATCTGTGTTCATTTGATAATATGTTGTTGCAGCGACCTGGAAGGAAATCTCATTGAAGTGATTGGCAATGCCTCATTCAGCTCATGCACCATGCTGACAGTTCTGTAAGTATAAATTTACATAATTTGTTACATGGCTGAGGTGCAGTCTTTGCATTTACATTTTTTTTTCTTTTGCTGCAATTCCTGTAAGAGGCTTGCAAATCAACCTTAGTTTCATACAAATTGATGAACTGTACTATCCTATGTGTGGGATCAATTCTGGCAGTTCATTAAATGGGATTAAGGTAGGAAAAATAGTCATATAATTCTTTCTGTGTCTGTTGCCTGTCTCCAGGGTTCTGCAGCGAAATAGGATCAGCTACGTACATGAACAGGCTTTCTCAGTCCTGCAAAAGCTTGGAGAATTGTAAGTAAAAATATTTTGCACAAACAAACTTAAAAAAAAACAAAACTCTCAGGATTGTGCCAAAAAAAGCTGAATTGAGGCCATTTAAGATGTGGATTTTTGAAGATCCATTGTGATTAATGACTTAAGAAGTTCCAAAAGAACAGAAGGAAACGGCAGCATTTAAAAACACTATAAATGCTCTGTTCTATTTAAAAAAGCACTGAAATAACCAGATTTATGCTTTAATCGCTTCCAAAGATTATCCTAGACGTCATTAAAACAGTCTGTAACACCTAAGATACAGCAGCTTCCTGCCTTAGACGGACAAACTTCAAACACTGCTCAGTGCAATAACTGACATCATTTAAAGATGTGTCTAATAAAGTAACATTTAGGCTGAAGGGTTTTTAGAAAACCCCTGTGGAAGGGCGGGGTACACCCGGGACAGGTTATCAGTCTCACAGAGACAAACAACTATTCAAGATAATATTCACTCCTATAGCCAGTTTACAATCAGCAGTTAATTACAATCAGCAGTCCTTGCTGCTCCATCTGTATAGACCACTTCAGGTCTCATTTGTATTCTGACACATTATGGAATTTGCACAGGTGTCACATGAATAGGACTGAGTGATTTAGAAGGAAATTTGATTGAGATCAGGGGTTATAATTGAGCATTTTAGAGTCATGTTGATGATACAAGAACTTCACATTTTTATTGTGTCTGTGCTTTAATTCTATCAAGCAACAGCCACTGGCATTAAATGTGGAGCTTTCTAATACTTTTTGAAAATGGCAATGGCAATTTGATCTATATAGCACATATGTAAAGTTTATGTGCTTAACTCAGAAGATATAAACCCAGTGTAGGTTTTATATGACTTAATGCAGTGAAAACAGCAAAATAAAGCCCCCACACAAATGACAAAATCATGCAGAATCAAAATCGCTGACTTTTAGCGATCAGATGTTTAGACGATTACATGAATCTGGTATTGTTACAGTAGCAGCGTTGATAGAAAGAGTTAATCCGTGTCTGGGAAACCTCCTGTGAACGGTTAAATCAGTTAGTATTTAATTTTCTTCAAAGACTGAGTTCAAACTGTCCTTGAAATTAAGTTGTTTTTGTTTGGAGCACAAGATTTTTGGAACACTTACCCAGAAATTCAGAAATTTAATGAGGTGTGGCAGTTAATTTGTTTTTCTTGAAACTGTCAATATGGAGTAAGTTTAAAGGATAAGGCAGGGGATTTTCTATTTTTCTCTATTTTTCTCAAAAAGTATGTAGCAAAGAGAAGAATCAGGGGACGTATGGGAAGAAACTTATTAAAGAGACGTGGGAGAAGAAGTAAACAGAACAGAGCATCATGTCTGTGTCGGTATCACAAACAAACAAACAAGCAAAAAAGATTCTGTTATAGAGTCACCTTGCAAAAATCTAGTTGTTCATCATTTAGTTTCACCATTGACAGAAGAAACCACTTGGACAAAAACATTTACATTTAATGACGAAGAGGGATAGTAGGTTGAACATATAATGCATTAAAGCCATACAACCGCAACATTCACACTGCTGCAGTTGGTAACACTGACACCAGAGGTGTATCTTCAAAATAGGGTAACTGTGAATGTAAATTTATTAATGCAGTTAAGCCATGTCTGGGAAACCTGCTGTGTATGGTCACTTATGAAAACGTGGCTGCAACAAGAACTGCATCCCATCATAAGCATAGTGTCAGTATTTAAAGGACTTTACATTTTCTGTTATTGCTGTTTTTCAGCTTGCCTGTCATTCCATCCACCCCCTCTCCCCTAACAGAGTTACTGAGGGTGGATCTTCCTTTGAAGATCTGTATGCACCCATCAAATGCCCAGTGTTGTACATCAATATTTATTCATTGTTCTTTATTTTTGGAGAACTGATGTGGATTTGTCTGTGCACACAGGGATCTATCCAGAAACAGACTGGCGGCAATCCCTCCGAATCTCTTTGTCTTACTTGAGGATTTGCTCCAGCTGTGAGTTCTCTTTACACAAATACCCACAGACATACAGTTCTGTATGCAGATACCTTTCCCATACCTTTTTCTATGGCTATTTATATCTTTGTAGTCATCGAGAATGACAACAGAGTGACAGTTTGTCATTTTGCAAAAACTAGACATAGTTTCATGTTTATACAAGTATATTTTCGATGAAAAGTGTGTATACAGACTTTGACTAAACTGTAGTAAATTTTGCTGGGGGGTTTTGTAATACTTCTTAATTTTTACAACTTATGGAATGATGGAAAATTGCAAATTTCAAAAATAATATATGATTGTATCAGTTTTGAATTAATCTTCTGTGAAGGGGTAATTTATGTACTGCTGGTTACTTTAATATACAATGACAAGTCATAATTTATTGAGGAAGTACATGTTATGTAAGCATTCATTTTATGTAGAGTTATTAGAAGCTGAAGCTATGAAGCACATGAAAGAGTAAAGTATTTACCTTCTTTTAATTGAAAAATGATAAAATAGTAGTAACTAAGTACCTCATAATAAATTATAAATAGCAAAGATAATATCATTGTGATATTATTGTTTAACATTGTTGTACAGAATAATTATAGATTAAATACAGAAAATACTACAAAAATAGTGTCAAACTGTGGTGTAGCATCATCCCAGGGATTATAAATTTTGAGTCAATACACTGATTCCCTAACCACTAATAAATATGCTGGTGGGTGGATAACAAGATAGAAAATGAACAGAGGAAGGACACACCTTTAAGATGTGAAGCAGGAGGTAATGTGACAGTATGACAGGAAGATAAACATGTGGGAGGCAGCTGACATGCATAAAATGCTTCTAGACATACTTAAATGTCACTAGTGTTCTATTTGTTTTCATGCAACTGCATCACTGAAGATTGCTGTACTTTGTTTCCGTCCTCCCATGCATAATGTACAGTGAACTGTAATTTCATTAATCATTTATGTGATGAATAGCCCTGTGTGCTGTTCATTGTTGTTTATTTTCCCCTTTTTTCTGCAGAAATATATCGTACAATCCCATCATGGAGCTGCAAGTTGACCACTTTGATAAGTTACATAAGTTAAAATCATTGTAAGTATTTGTTGGTGCATCCCTGATAACTTTAAAATTAAAAAAGAAATCAATGTTTAGCATTAAATAAAACTGAATTTGTTCTGTGATAAGATAAATTGATATCAAGCAACCACACAAACTCAGTTTACAATCAACCTTTTATGTAAATATAGTTTTTTTTATTCTAATTTGTTATTTTTTTTTACTATATCATATTTATTTTACTTTCATATTGATCTTATCTTTCATGTTGGTGCCTGTCCAATTACTTTGGTCAGCTCCAGTTTTTGATTTGATTAGTTTGAAGAAGGTTATCATTTTTTAATGTTTTCCCATTTTTGAGAACCTCAGTATATTCTGCATATTGCTGTTTGAGACATTCGGGCAAGTGATTGTCATACTTTTTCTTCAGAGGCGCAAGCTTGAATTCACAAAAGTCAAAATCTAAATAAAAAGAAGACTAAAAATGTCTCTTTCTAGTAAAAAATGTCCCCCATTTAGGCCTTGAAAGGCCATTTACCAAGAATAAGATTTGGTGAAAACATGTTTTCACGTTTTTGTGTACAAAACAAATCAGCATGCTGTATTGTGTGTGGCATCAAACTAAGACAAAATCATCTTTATATTTGTTAGGAGCATAGAAGGAATAGAAATTGGAAACATTCAGCGAAGGATGTTTGAACCTCTCAAATACTTGACTCATATGTAAGTACTCCATTGTGATGCTCTATGTTTAAACAGTAAATCCTTATTGTTCAGTCTGGACTGTCATAGAGACAATGTGTTACTCACACATAGTAATATTATCCCAGTAATGAGCTTTGAGCTAGCCTTATTGAGACTGTCAGACTCCTCTTCCAACCAGGAGATGATTAAGTCGAGCTTAGTGTAATCCTTCTTTTCTGTTGCTAAAACAACTCGAGATACATCCATGTAAGTCCTGAAGGGATGCAACAAGACAGAGAACATGATAAGATGAATGCCTCTTCACCCTTGGATACAGTTACAGAGATTCTTTAACGTTCCCTTTGTAATAGTGCTTCATGCAAGTTTTAGTAAGTGTCAGCTGCATTCAAATCTAACTTATTTTGCACAAGTAAAATACATTTTAAAGCAGCAGTGCTCAAACTACTTCATTCATAAATATTTTGAAATATGCCAGCACCCTACCTTAGACATGAATGGAATAGCATTTTTATTTCACAAAGCAATTTAAAAAATTAATTTAAAGTTGCATCTCTATTTGAAGAAAGTAAAGCAGTGAACTGTTTTCAAAGGGACTGTTTCTTTATAAGAGTGTATTTCCATAAAACTTGTGCATTAACTAAAGGCATTTTTCTGAAAAAACATATTGCAGTTAATTTTTGAAGGTCATGATTTGATCGCTATTTAATTGTCCTAAAAAGGTCATTCTCCTTTGGTTTTGAAGAGTGAGCACCAGCATGTGTTTGACATTTGAGAAATGTAAAACAAATATTGGCCAATTATTAATTTTGCACTCAATTCATATTTTCCTGCAGGAATTCTAATAGTACTGAGGATCCTCGGACTTTCCAAATAGAGACTACTGTCATTACTCTGTAAATTAATGCCATTCCTTTAATCCTATAGCAATAAAATAACTGATTAACATATAGTACGCAAATTAACATTGTAAGGACAGTAGCATGTTCACTTTGACATTTAGCTTTGGGCAATATTGGAAGGCGGTAAATGGTTTGATTTGTTGAAATGTCATTTTTAATTACTGTAAGGACCATAAATGGCATGCCAATTTCTATACAGGGGTTGATGGTGGGAGATGGGCAGATAATTCAGCTGAACAAACCCTTTAATTCTTTCTTTGGATAAAATGATTACTGTTAAACCTTTGCAGGTCTCCACCTGGGTAGAAAGACAAAAGACAAAAGCACTCATTTTAATTTAAGTTGGCTTCTTGATTAGGTTCACCACCTTTAGAGTCTCACAGTTTCGGGTGCTATTATTTCCGTATAAAATTGGCACTTCAGATCATCAGAATACCCCTTCTTGTTTTATTCCTGTCTCTTGTTTCTGCACCTGCCAGTATGTATAAAAAGAAAAGACATTATGTGAAGTGTGGTATTTTCCTGTTGCCTTGATTGACCCATAACCTTTTTGGTTCCAATAAACGATCTCCTTTTGTCTGTTGCTTAACCTCACACCTTTTTTTTTTTTTTTTTTTTTTTGCATGATTACAGCTACTTCAAGAAATTCCAGTACTGTGGCTATGCTCCTCATGTGCGTAGTTGTAAGCCCAACACTGATGGAATCTCATCCTTTGAGAACCTACTGGCCAATATTGTGCTGAGGGTCTTCGTCTGGGTCGTGTCTGCTACCACCTGCTTCGGCAATATCTTCGTCATCTGCATGCGGTCGTACATTCGCTCAGAGAACAAACTACATGCCATGTGCATCATCTCCCTCTGCTGTAAGTCATTTTACTACAATTAAAGTGGAAAACTCGTATAACTTTTAGGATATAACTTTTACTGGCTACAAAGATTTTATTGTTTGCTGTTGCAGTTTCTAGATTACAACTGACATATTCTTCCAACACTGTGTCCTTCTGATAGCCTTGAATGTCAAAGACAGCACAAAGCATGAAATTAGTTTCCACCGTGCCTATCACCATGTTCAATAATAAAGGTTTAATATTAAATACACTGGCAATCCTCATGAATACTACTAAATGCAAAAAGCTGGCAGTTGATTAGATAAGATATTCTCATCATCCAAAGAAATAAAAAGTCATTAAGATAAGACATGATTAACACGATATGTAAAAATAGTAAATATATATTCAAACTTAACTGTTGTCATAAAACTGGTTTTATATATGATGCATACTAAGTGGCAAAAAGCAGTTTTGACTGAGATACAGCTGAACTACACTCGCCAGTCACTTTGTTGGGTTCAGCTATTCAACTGCTTGTTAACGCAAATCAACCAATCACATTGCAGCAGCTCAATGCATGTAGGCATGTAGACAGGTTGACTCAAATAGACATTCGCTATAACCAAGGTATGTAGACGTGCATTTCTAAGTGCACAACAAATCACAAATGCCGACCCATTTATGATCACAGTTTAGCATTTTCTTTTATCTACTCACAGAGCTTTGTGACACACTACGTCACAAAGCTCAAAACATCTCAAACTGGTTTCTTGAACATGACAGTAAGTTCACTTGATCTCAAATGGCCTCTGCAGTTACCCGATCTCAGTCTGTTAGAGTACCTTGAGATTGGAATGGGGAAATCGCATCATGTATGTGCAGCCAACAAATCAGCAGCAAATCTGGTGTGATGCTATCATGTTGGTACGGCCTAAACTCGAAAGAATGTTTCCAGCATCATGTTGAGTTTGTGCCACAACAAAGTAAAGCAGTTCTGGAGGCTAAAGAGGATCCAACTTGGTTTAAATTAGATTTAAATCTTTTTTTTTTTTTTTGATAAAGCATATTGTAAGGGCTGGATCAGGTGACATTTAATGGATCAGGTGACATTTAATCATTAGTTATTATTAATCTTTGGCTTTCTCCCACAGCATGTCTTTGTCCTACCTTCCTCCCATTACCGGTAACCGGTCGCAACTGATGTCCAATCCTCCCTGAGCCTGGTTCTGCCAGAGGTTTCTTCCTGTTAAAAGGGAAGGGTTCTGCCTTCCCGCTGTCACCATGCTCTTCCTCCTAGGTGATCATCTCCATCGCCTAGGAGGGGGGTGGGGTTCTCTGTGTATCTAACAATAGTTAGATACACCAGTCTTCTGACTGGTAGACAACCCACTCTATGTCCTGAGCCAGAGCCAACCATGTGACAGAGCTGTTAGTAAAAAGCTGTTCAGGTGTTTTGTGGTTTCAAACAGACAGTGGAAAAATAAATCCAGTCTTTTTGTGGAGTGCACTGGTGTGTGAATGTGATATGAGAACTGTTTTCATTAGCAAGGGAATTTTTGGCCAAAGAAAGCCAAAAATGAAGATTATGATGATGAGAAAAGTAAAACATTTTAAATATGACTTATTCTTTGCTACTTTTGTTGAAGAGTTTAAAAAGTGTATCTTTATGCAAGCAGGATGTGTTTGCATATTGCTTTTAATATGGCTATTAAAGGAGCGGAAAGAGTCAGGGAAGAAATGAACCAATAACAAAGTAGAAACATGAAAGTGTTGAGTCATCCGTACTTAGAACCGGAACAAGACTTGACATGAATTAATTATGCTTGTATCAGCCATTGCTTTTTCCTATGAAAGCCAAAGTATTAATTTAAATGATCTCAGTGTCCGCTGTTATAGGGGACTTTATAGCAGCCACATCACACAGTCGGCAAGTTTAATTTTTGTACCCTTACAATCTTTGTATGACACATTATAACTTAAAAAAAAAAAACGAAAACAAAACAAAAGAAAACTTAAAAGCAGTTTTTAATAATTTTATTCCAGGTCCACAATTAATTCTAAAGAGCTTTGGTCTGATTCAGCATCAAAAGAATTACTAACAGGACTAAGGAGGAGGATTTGAGTAATGAATTAACCAAACTATCAAGGAAATAAACATTAATCCATGACTGATGAAGCATCAAGCAATTCATCAGAGGATATAAGTTGTGAATTAAATCACTAATTTAAGAAAAAACATTGTGATAACTTTGCAAACAGAATTGAAAGCAGGTATAAAAGAAAATAACAGATGGGGCTGGTAGTTACCTTCTTTTAGTTTCTGTTCTTTTTCTCTGCAAGAGTTTCAAGCATGAAACAATGGTTGGTGTACGATGGATAGTCATGTTTTGTATATCAAATTCCAATTATTCCAAGAGATGGAGATGTGCACATTGAACAGTCTTTTAAGCCAGATGTAGAAAGTCTCAGCTTGCTTTTTGAACTTCTAACCTTTTGTTAGTTTGTTAGTTTTGAAGAGAAAGTTACATGCTCTCAAGAATTCCTGCCTGAGGGGGTACGCACAAGTTTTTGAGTGCATTGTCCTCTTCACCTTACTTGCAGTAAGCTGTAATGGGCTCATTACAGCACCCGAACAAAGAGACCCACTGCTTCTTGAGTGAAGGCTGTGAAGTGTATTTTTCTTCAGTTGTCGCAAGGGGCGACAATCAAATTCCACACTAAAAAAATTAACTTCACTAAGCAACACAAATTTGAGGTTTGGGCTTTAAACGTTGCTTTTTCTAACATTTATGTAAAGATAAATGATGTACACTAGGGCTCCAAGTCTTGACAAGAAGGGCACCTCAGTGTCAACTAATTCATTTGTGTAATATACTGGGATGTATATAATTTCAGCGATTTACATTTATTAGAGCTATTTTGTTATGTTTTATAACTTCGTAATATATATTGTAATAAATTTAGTTTATTTAGTTACTGTTCTTACTGTCTTGGATCAACTGTGACCACATAATTTCCTCTGGGATTAACAAACTATTCTGATTCTGATTCAGAAAGTCTAGTAGGTCTAGTGATGATACTAGATGATTGTATTTGTTTAGACTTTTTATCATAAAAAATATTGGCTCCGCAGCTTATATTTACATTTGTAATCACATTAGTATTTCTACCCCTGGAATCTACAGGTTTGTACAAAACTTCATATCCCATATTACACCATCTATCCCAATAAAGCTTCTTGTTTTATCAAGAAAGTTTGGTTTTCTCAGTCTTCAAATGCCCCCACAAATGTTCCTTAGGGATGAAGGTGGGTGGCTTGTAGAGCAAAATCAGTGACAGTTGATGTTTCTTCTTTCGTAGCTCTCGGAAAGCTTGTATTGTGGTCATTATTCTGCTGCTGCATAAATCCTTTTCTAAAAACAGGAAAACCGAAAGATGTCTCTGATAAACGAAGTGTTGCTGTTGCAAATAGAACACTTTTTTCTGATTAGAGAAATGCTGGTGAATGTTAATATATCCCCCAACTCTTATAGGAACTAATACTAGTGTTTCTACTGTTATTTTGATAGCACTTGTGCTGATTGGAGTCTTGCTTTCTCTTCTATAGCAAAATCTGTATCTGTTCATTTTTTTCCCAACTCTCAGTCTACTGAGCCTTATTATTGATCTTCTTATAGTGTGGTCACTCTGATTCCACTTGATTGTGCTTTGAATGTAAATAAGCAGTTTTACCAGTGAATCCCATAACCTCTTCAAAGTTTTTACTCCAATCATCATTTCACACAGAGAAAGCCCTTCTTTACTTGGATAAAATCAATGTGACTTTGGACACCTCCAATTAGTTAATGCTGTGTTTCCTTCTATTAAAATGTTGCTCACTGATGCTTGCAGTATGCTTACTTATGTTTTGCTGGAAACCTTGAGCAATATCTCCAACTTCATTTATTTGAAAAGGTTTCTCATGAATAGATCAAATCCACTTGTATTACATTTGAATGTTTTTTTTTTTAATGGAACAGATACAACTGAAAGAAAATAACCTTTTGTTAACATGAATAACATCACACATTTTTTTTCAAATTAGACTGAGAGACCCAGGAATACTGTGCAATATTAAATATTTCTCCATTTTACATGTCAGAATTTAGATTGCATTTAGACGTTAATCCTCAAACTCCTTGAACATTTCTTGGTTTAGGTAAGATGTGTAAAAGTTTTGAAAGTCAAGTGTAAAACTGAGCTGTTTCATTTTTGTTTCATTAAAAGTGGAAACAATGAAACGTTCAGAGTCTATAAATATGGAGCACTGTTGTATGCTCCATCACGCCTGTGACCCTAAACTGCGGTTAACAGGATGGATGGATGCATGGATGGGTGGATATCCCTTGCATGTTCTGTAATAATACGCAACATTTTAAGTGTATGTCGATTTGTTCAAAACTGGCTTCTAACTAGCTGTGATATCATAAATCATTCTCCCCCTTAAGTAAAATTTAACTTGGAAGAACCTTGCTCTTTGAGCAGAGGAAAAGAAATCAGCATTCTAGTTTAAAACACTGAACATGCATTATTCTGTTTCTCTTACATTAGATTTGCCCTGAGTTCTCTAGTTAATGTGTCAGTTTTGTTTCCCTTGAACAGAGCAGAGCTAGTGTTTTTTTTTTTTTTTTTTTTTTTCCAATTCCAAGTCTTAATGCTAAGTTAACCGAGTCCAGCCGCTACCCCTTTTCCTCAAGAGTTTCAGCAAGAATGCTAATGGGTATATTTCTGCACTATTTCAAACTGATCATATCATGCATTTCCTGATCATAACAGTTTAGACCACATGAAAAACTGATGTTAGCCTATATTATCCCTGGTTCCTCTTAATATGCATGGATTTCCAAGGTTGAGTGGCTGCTGTCAGCATGTCATCATTAATCTCCTTCTTACAGATTCAATCCTTTCATGTTGACCAAATTTTGAACTTGTCGTTTTTTTTCAGAGCACTGCAGTGTTTATTTGGTGTTAAAATAAGTCCAACTGACATTGTGCTCACATTTCTTAATTAATCTAAAGTAATGAAACTAGATTTTCTCTGTAGCAAAGCAGCCCAAATATATCTTTATAGCTATATGTTCAGGCAAATACTCCAGAAATATCGTGATGTAATCTTGTGCCAAAATCTCATAAGTAATTTGTAAATCAGCTGCTTTTTCATCGCAGGTGCAGATGGGTTGATGGGCATCTACCTCTTCATGATCGGTGCATATGACCTAAAGTTTCGAGGCGAGTACAACCGGCACGCCCAGGCGTGGATGGATAGCAGCCAGTGTCAGGTCATTGGCTCTTTGGCCATGCTGTCCACTGAAGTATCTGTCCTGCTCCTCACATATCTCACGCTGGAGAAATACATCTGCATAGTCTACCCTTTCCAGTACTTGACTCCCGGCTGGCGACGAACTGTCACCATCCTTCTTGGGATATGGGTGTTTGGTTTTATTATTGCCTTCCTCCCACTGGTTTGCAAGGGGTTGTTTCGCAACTTTTACGGGACCAATGGTGTCTGCTTTCCGCTGCACTCTGAGCAACCAGAAACTCTATGGGCTCACGTTTACTCCATCGTTATTTTCCTGGGTGAGGATTTGTTCTTGAAACGGTGCTTTGAAGATTTTTGTTCATGTTTTCACTTGTTTTGGGGGTTTTTTTTACTTCTTCTCCAAAGGTAACTGTAAATGTACAGTCTCTGTATTTAGTATATGTGTTTTATATGTGGGGTTTTTTGCATTTATTTATTTGCTCTGGATGCAGAGTTATTATACATGTACATTCAAGTACTGCAAATTTAAACTGTTTGTATGAAATCTTTCCATAGGTCTTAACCTGGTGGCATTCCTCATCATTGTCCTCTCCTATGCAAGTATGTTTTATAACATCCAGAGAACAGGCACTCAGACCACTAAATACAGCAACCACATCAAAAAAGAGGTGACCATTGCCAAAAGGTTCTTCTCTATCGTCATTACTGACTCCCTCTGCTGGATCCCCATTTTCATCCTCAAGATCCTCTCACTGCTGCAGGTGGAGATTCCCGGTACAGTAAAAGAATGACAAGCATTTAAACAAACACTTCAATGGAAATGTGCATTTTGAGTCATTAACCTCACAGTTTGCCTCTACAACATTTCTGGCCTCTTAACTCAGCCGGGGTGTACTGCAACTCACTGAAAGAAGCAGATGATTTGATGAATGCAGGCAGGTCTTTATAGGGGTTCAGCAGAATGTAGCCGCTAGACTTTTAACTAATACCACATGGATATGATGATGGATATGACTGATTACCTGTGTATAGATTTTATTATTTTTAGTGATTTTTTTATTTTTATATCCTACAGTTTTACTGAGTTTTGCTTTAAAATTATTAACGATAGGCTTCATTTTATTATTCTATTGATCTTTTAGTGGCACAACTGAACAAATTAGTTATTTTGCTATCCTCATTTTCCAGGTAATGAGCACTTTGTAATCACATGTCTTTGGCACAAAAAAAAATGATAACGTGTTGCTGATTTGTGTTTGATGAAGTTATTGTTTTTTGGGGAGAAGCGGGTTGAGAATACATTTAAATGTCACGTGATCTGTTTTAGAAGATTTTTTAAATTGATTATAGTGAATCAGAACTGGCTACAGATACATTTCCTTGCAAAGCATCAGGTTGTAAAGTCCCACCTTTTAAGGTCAAACAGAGCAAAGTACTCCAAATACGGATTCTTTGTGTGTTCTCTTAAAGAGTTTCTCATAAGTTTTACTACTGCTTAAGAAAACCATTATGCATTTGATTGTGCATGATGACCATTTATTTTGAGATTAAGCATAGTATTTGTATATCATTTTTAATTTGTGATATTAGTAGTTGTTAAATGTAACAATCTAGATACACTAAGTAATTAACACTGTAATTGCATTTCTTTCTCTGTTCTCTGACAGGTACTATCAGCTCCTGGGTAGTCATATTTATTCTCCCCATCAACAGCGCACTTAACCCCATCCTTTACACACTAACAACACGGCCTTTCAAAGAGACTATTGTGCAGGTGTGGGCTAACTACAGGCAAAGGAGGCCCCTCCTTAGCAGACACCCAGCTCATCATCCATCACTCACTTGGCAGGAAATGTGGCCCCTGCAGGAAAACAGCCATAGTGTCAGCGTGGGGCAGGAATTCGAAGCAAATGGCACGAAGCCCAAGCTCACGCCTGTGGAAAATACTAATGAGGGGTACAATGACATTACAGCATCAACCAGAAAACAGGAAACACAACATACAGTGCTGTCAGTATGTCCTAAGACTGAAACACCACCACACACACACATTCACACAGGCACGCAAACAAATTAACTTATGTAACTGTCTAATGGTAGAGGTACATATACATGTTTGTATCGTCAACAAAACCTCACGTCAGTCAACTCAGTTTCATTCAAGTTCATTCATCTCAGCAGTTCATATTTACCCTCAGTTTAGTCACTTGTTAGTGTTTACATTCTTTGCAGTTTTAAAGGATTAGTTACGGTATTTTTGTTTTGTCTTTTTTTTCCCCAAAAAAATGTAACAGTGCATGACCGGCAATGGTAACAGCCATCACAGCAGATAGGGGGACCTGTTTCATAAAAGAATTTCTGCTCCCTTTGAATCCTGTTAATGCAAGGCAAGTACAATTTAGGCAACCTAATATGTTACCAGTGACAAAAGGCTAATAATAATAATAACTATGGGTTAATATGCAAACTGAATCACTCCCATCAATGATAATTAATGGGTGAGACCCACTGAATATTCCATAGGATTAAAAAGAGTACTAACATTTAGGAAATTAATAGATGGGGCAATGAAGGACCTAATAATTATGACCTAATGGCAGAAGCTGGAAAAACAAGGGGATGATTGGTACAATTAGATGTAAATTTTGGATTTGGTAAATGGACTGATTCTTATATAGCGCTTTTCTACTCTACCGGAGTACTCAAAGCGCTCTATACAACATGACACATTCCCCCAATCCCACCCATTCTCTAAACTGAGTGCTTTCTAACTACAGTCACACTCCAATTGATGCATCAGAGAGCAACTTGGAGTCAGAATCTTGCCCAAGAATACTTGGCATGCAGACTGGAGGAGCCAGGGATCGAACCACCAATCTTCCGATCAGTCGATGACCTGTTCTACCTCCTGAGCTACAGCCACCCGTTTGATATTTTTTTTATTATTTATTTTTGTGACATTTTTGTGACATTGCAAACAAGAGTAGTTGAGAGAATCAGGAAATGCATAGGATGACAGTAAGGGAATGAGTGGGATTTCAGCCGCTCAGGGCCACTGAGATCCAGTCGTTTGACTAGGATGGCTTTATTTATTTATTTATTTATTTTAATATGTAGATGAGTATCAGCTGAAACAGGGAGCAAATGAGCGCATTCTGTATGCGGGCATTTGACAGAAAAAACTTTAATTTTTTATTTTTATTATCAAGAACTCGACAACAAAAGAGACTGTTAAGACAAAAGACAAAAACCAGTATTGCATGACTATTAGAATACAAGGCTTGCTATACCTCATTTCTTAATTGACATTTATACACAAATAACTGTCACCAGCTTACCTGTATACACTTATTTGTCACCTCTGTGGCTAAAACTGCTCTCTACCATTCAAAAAAAATATGCCCAGCTGGAAATTATTAAAACTTTTATTATTTACAAACTTTAGCTTCCGGAAAGTTGAAAAGAACGGAGAGATATTTTAACACATTGGTTATTCTGATCGTGTCCTTGGAGTAATAAAAGCTTATAGCACTTTTCTTTCCCTACAGCAAATTATTTTCTTTGGGTAAAGATAAGGAACTATACATAGAGTATAGTACAGTATATGTCTGTCACATTATGACCAACTATCTGCCTCATTCAAGATTTATCTTGGTTAAGACCCATTGGCATGCCACACATTTCTAAAGTGTAGCTAGCTCGTCGTTATTATGCATCTCGATACCTTTTCCCCTCAGGTCTAAGGTGCCAGTGACAACTAAGAAAGATACTCCATACACCACAAGTTTTTTCAGAGTTGCATCCACCTTTGAGCCATCTCTTGTGATGAGAATCTGTTGGACTGCAAATAAATGAGATGAAAATAAACCTGCATCCTTGATTTGCTCAGATGAAACAGGGGATGAGTATTCCAAGCATATTCACTGAGTGTTGCAGTCCTTTTGTTATTTTCTTGGCTCAAGTAGGCCACTCATGCAGCGATGAGTGGCTTGTGATGCAATGTGAATTTGATAGTCCCCATACGTGTGTGATATTGAGATATATATATATATATATATATATATATATAAATAAAAACTAGTTGGGTCCCCATGAGTCTGTCACACATTTCTTAGGTTTAGTTGGCTCCTCATTATTATGTGTCCCAGTGTCTTTTTCCCTGGGATGTGCCATCAAAATAAAGAGAAATCCCCAATTTCATTCTGTACATGCCCTCACTTATACCGCAGTGATTGTGATTTTACACTTAGTCTCTGAGAGATTTGGTATTTGTTGTTGCATGCACTGAAGAGCTGCCTATATTTTTATTCATTGGCTTTTGACACTGTTTGACCCTGATTTTACTGCTTTAATTTAATTTAATCTAACATGCTGATTTTATTGTTTTAATTTAATTTATTTTAATGTGCTTATCGTTTTTTGTTTTTCATGTTAGGTGTACGACACTTTGTTTTCAGCTGGGAATTGTCTGAAAGTGCTATATAAATAAATTGCTTGCTTGCTTGAAGCAAAACCTTCAGGTTTGCATTAACAAGTTAAGCTTGTAACAGTCAGAAAGCTGGAAATGAGATTGAGCAGGTCACAATAAGATGAAATGGAGACAAAAACAACTCACTAAACTGCTACTTTCTGATATAAAGAAACACTTATCTGTGCTGCAGTTCTGACATTTTAAATCTACAACCAAAATAAAACCGTGGACTGCTTGGTTTTGTTTGGGGTTATTTGTATTTACATTATTACAGTTACATGATGGGTTGGAGGCTGCCAATGTTTCTTGGTCAAGACTCCAGTTTATTGGTACATCAGAGTGAGAAATGGGTTATGTACAGACATTGATGTGTTCAGAGGACAATATTGGTGTCCACCCTAAACCTAAACAAACAGAAAAGGTTCCACTGACATCACAAACTGAATTCTCATGTTCCAAAATAACTGCCCCCAGTAAGTCCTGGACTTTTCAGGATGGCTGCCACATGGCAACACTTGCTTCTAGAAGAAATATGCTACTGATTAGGAATCTTAGCTCACAGTGGCTCAAGATGGAGAAATGGGACAACAATAAGCTACTTTTATTGGAGTGCTTGTTTAGTTTGTTATGCTTTCTTGCACCCCTGGAAACCTTCTGGAGCATAACTGTATGTTGTTAACTATGGATAATTCCTTTAAGGCGAAGCAGAGCCTTCATGCTAATCCCAGTGTAGAAAGCAATCCAGCCAAGGCTGCAGATGGAAGCATTTGCAAGATAGCTCACAATGAACAGGAACAAATGGAGCTACAGCCCTAAAATAATTATTTACACTTTCCTTTAGACAAAAACGGCATATTTATACAAACAGGGGTCACCACAGTGAATCATCTGCCTCCTATTACACTGTCCTCTGTCACACCAACATTCTGCATTCCTCATCCAGTACATCCATGAAACTCCTCTGTGGAGTGGACTTCCTCTTTTGTTCCTCCCTAGTAGCTTCATACTTCATACTGTTCAACATATTCACTATTTCTACTCTGCCTTGCCTCTCTATCTTTGTCTCCGAAACTCTCAGCTTGACCTGTCCCTTCAATGTACTCATTTCTAACCCTGTCCATCCAAAATTAAAGACTTTACATCTTTAACTCTGAAACTCTAGCTCAACCTCCTACTTTTTGTTAGTACATCACAGCAGTTCCACAGGGAGGCTATAAGCCCGTGTACTCCTAGGGTTTCATCAGAAATAGCATCAAGTGTAAAATCTTTTCTAAATCAAATGTGCAGATTGAGAAATGTTCTACTGCTGCTTGTTTCATGCGTGAAATCAAAATGACGCGTGCTGTAAAGTAGCTGAAGGTGTTTGCCCCTCTTAAAAAGGTATTTTGCAACAATAAAAATTCAAAATCGAAAGCAATAATCTCTATTGTCTCTAGCACATTCTGTGTTAACTCTTATGAGTATTTCTGGAAGAAAAACATTTATCTCATGAAATATACATAATTTTGACATGATTTGCCAGGGAGACAGCCTAAGAGTGAGGTGTGGGAGCACAATTCTGTGAAGCTGTGATGTGGACACTGGCACCGAGGCTAAGAATACTAATATTGTGATTCTCCAGCACCACTGCCAAATTGCCTTTTTTTTTTTCTTAATCAAACGTCGTCACATCATATTGTTAGCAAGTTAGCATGTTGACATGATGCATTTAAGACAAAAAGCACCACTGTGCCTAAATAAAGCCTAACAGAGGCGTTAACATTGCTGTAAACTGTTAACATTGCTGTGGTGTTGGCATGTGAGCGTGCATTTTCAAGTGTGCAACTTAAAACTTGCAATAGTTCTGTGATTTGAACTTGTGCATATTTCCTGCTAAAGATGATTGCTCTAGGGCGGTCAAAGTGCAGCAACAAATATTTTCTTTGCATCTAGGAGCCATTATATATATGTCTAGATCGGCTGCTAATCATTTTCTTTCCTGTAGCTTGGGCAGACTGGCATGCTTAAAGCTCTTCTTAAAATAACCGCACAGCTCCCCTTACGCAGAATTCAAAACTAGCTAGAGATATCTGCGCAAGTTCCCTTTAGTGTTGCAAATTGTAATCAAGTATTTTTGTTGACTGACGAGAATGCATTCTGAAAATGTCAATTCCAGCCATTTCAAAGCATTCTATTTAATAAATAATACAATTTGCTATTGTTTATTCATTGCAGTCTACAAGAAGCTTTATTGTTTCATGGGTAGTGTATGAATGTTTGTCTGTTTAGTTATAGCTATTACATGTTTACTGTAGCCAGTGGTTTCCTGCAAAATTTACTGAGTATATTGTGGCAGCTGACTGTAATGCAAATGCTGTAATAACATTGTCATATAGTTTTATATATACGTGTTTGATACATTTCTTACCGTAAAATTGACCATTTTGTTGATAATAATGTACCACCCAAACTTTGGTATCCTGATGACCACAACTTTCATTCATTCTTTTTGTCAAATGCGAAAGCCAGGTTCAGTGCTCTTTAGGGGAAATTTTCATATTTCATATTGTATTGTAATAAAAATGTCCTCCAGTTTTCAAGAGTGATACGTTATAGTTCATTTTGTGTTTTGCTGTTTTTTGTTTTGTCCTTGTGTGTTTTCTCTGCCACATAAAATAGTTTGAGGAAAATATTGAATGTAATATACTGTATTATATAGTTTCTTTGCAGTATGTTCAACAAAGAATGTATTTAATTTGTGTATTTATGAATGGGAGATTTTGTGAGTGGGGTGCAGACTCACAGGCAGCAGTGGTAAGTCGTCTTTTCGGCATCTTGTCTAGAAATTCCCCAGCTGGTCTGGGAGTTTGAACTTTGAACCGTCTCCACAAACCCTACATCATTTTTTTACACTGTGATATATAAAGATATTTGTACAGTGATGAATACGATACAATGAGTGATACAGTCATAAATTCTTCTGTGCATACTTTGTTCAGTGCAGTACGGATTCTTGTAAAACTGACTTATTTGGCCTAAGTAAACATATGACTGTCTGGTATAAACATAATACATCATAACAATTATTTGTGGATACATTGTATAGGCCAATTTCTATTTACATTGCACAATGACTGTATCTTACAATAAAATTAGTTATAAAGTTGCTATTGTGGTTTCATTTTTCCCAAATTAGGTCTAAAATTTGCTGGTTTGTTTAGTTATAGGCTGTTTGATTTAGAAGTGTTATTTTTATTATCATAGAACACATTTGGGTTTTAAGACTGGGGGAAAAAAGAATTATGAGTAAATGTGCAGAATGGCCTAAAAAACTATAATAAAGACCTCAGATGGAGTTACAAGTTGGAAAAAAAAATATGTGAAAATGGAACCAATTAAAGCATGTCATATTCAAACCTAGTGGTTACACAACAATAAAAATGAGATTAGATTAAACATGGAATTAGATTAGCACAAGTTCCAACAGGCCCAACAAGGTTTTCTATTTGACAAATCCATTTATGTCCCTTTTTTTTGGTTAAGGAGATATAACATGTCTACAAATGTACTGAGTGTGCTGAGAAGATGGAAAGAATACTTTGAGGCACTGAAAAATGAAGAAAATTAGAAAAAGAAGAGCCCAGCTGGAGGACAGTTAATGAATCAGGAAGCACAGAGGATTAGTAAGGAGAGGGATAAAGCTGATGATACGAAGATATGGGAAAAGCTTATAGGTTAAGAGGAGAGATGATGATGATCGGTGAGTAGCAGTATGACTTCAGTATGACTTTATGCTGAGAAAAAGTGCTACAGATGTGATGTTTGCTCTGAGAATTGACATGGGAATTATGGAGGTCTGTTTCACTGTGTCTTTGTGGATCTAGAGAAAGCATGTAATAGGTTGCCAAGAGAAGAACTGTGATACTGCAGAGAGGAAGGTGGAGTAGCAAAAAAGTATGTAAATGGGATTGGGATTATATCATGGATCTGCTCTGAGTGCCTTTTTTTTTATTGCAGTGGTGAGACTTTGACAGATGACAACAGGCAAGAGCCTCTATGGAGTATAATGTTCAGAGAGCAAGTAAAGGAGAGCATGGAGAGGTAGATGTAGCTCTGGAGAGAAGATGAACGAAAGTTCAATGCAAGACAGAATACATGCGTGTTAATGAGAGGTAGACAGGTGTAACAGTGAAGATCCAAGGAGGTGAGATAGTGAAGGTGGATGAGTTTAAATACAAGTTGAGTTTAAATATGGGTTCAACGACCGAAAGCCACAGACAGCAAACAAGAGAGAGAACGAAAAGAGTAAAGAAGCTGCGCCTCTGTTGAATAAGATCTTAATGTTTGTTGTACTCATAACGCAAATTCATTTGTATTTTAGGAGCAATGAGGATAGGCAGTCCTCACTGAGAAAGGTTGTAGCATGTTTTTCTAACCATTTTCTCTTAAACTTCAAGGTTTAAAGGTGTGAAACTGCATATTTCAGATGTCTGTGAGGAAAAAGGGGTGTTTTTCATGAACTATCAAGAGGTAGCTAAGAGTAATTTGAACTAGCCATAAAACTTTTAAACCTCAAAATGTTGATTATAGCACTACAATTTAATTAAATACATTTAATTAAAATAAATTTAATTTTACAAATGTAAACTATTTACTATGTACTTTGTTAACTTTGTTTTTTTCCCTTGAATTTTCTCAGCATCTAAGCCTGGAGTGACAAACTCATTTAGTTTAAGATGAAAATATTAAAAAATATTTTTTTTAAAGAATATATGTGAGTGAACCCAATGACAATAAGGAAAGCTACTGAATAAAAATGAAAAATGAAGAGATTAATCTTCTATGAGTGGAAAAAGCAAGGTAGAGTTGAGTGAAACAAAAAATGACCAAATAATATTAAATACCTAAATGTGCTTGTCTTACTTCTTTTGTTTACTTTGGAATTTAACATTAGTTAGCTTAGCAGCAAAGCAGCAGAGTGTGTCCCACTCTGCTGGTTGTGATGTGAATGAGTCAAGTGCAATATATTTTTTTTTTGTTAGTGTCAGATTATTTACAACATAATGGTGAGGAATGCTGGTTGGAGGACTCCCCTGTGAATTTTTGCCTAGGGCTCCAACAGACTCTAGAATAGCCACTACATGAATATATCAACAACAGGCATAACAACTCTGTGATATGCAGTACATTGGTATACATAAGGGGTTTTTTTATTCCCAAAACATAAAGGTGTAGATACACATCATTCCTGACAGTGGACCATGTATTCTCAGACCAACTGCATCACTGTGGTATCTCATGAGTTCTACAATGCCATCAGCAGGTGTTCTTTGGGTTTTACTAACCAGGCTGTCAAAAGGTTTCCACAAACTATCTGTTGACTCACTTGGTTTGGCTCCTCCTGCTGATGACTCCTGGGGTTTATGGGAGTCTGCAGTGTCATCAGGACATTTCTACACCTGTCAATCAAACCTAAGACAGAAGGTAAGCCATTTGTCCAAACTGGAATCAAATGGTCATGTGTTCTGAAAATTCACACTGGCTAAAAAAGCTCAAATCAAATCAAATCACTTTTATTGTCACGTCACATGTGCAGGTACACTGGTACAGTACATGCGAGTGAAATTATTGTGTGCGAGCTTCACAAGCAACAGAGTTGTGCAAAATACAATAACACGTACCTGCCAGTAAAAACTAAACCAGCTGGACATTGGCCTGAGGGCACGCCTTTAAATAATGCCTGACTCACACTCACACAATCTCATAACACTGCTCTGACAGAGGGCGACTTGCGCAGTTGTAGCTGTCTTGAGTTAGCGACGCCGCTGCAAGAGCAGCGCAGCTTTTGATGCTCCTGAATGTATCAGTGTTATGAGAGCGCTTTTGTAAGCTACATACCTCACTGGTAGTTCGCGTAGCAGGTGTGCGGGTTTCATAAGCTTTTACACTGGCAGCAAAGTAAGGACGTAATAGCTTCTCTTCAGGCTGTATTCTTTTCAAAAGACAACCCGCTGTCTGCTTGTGAGTTTGCACTGGCAGACACACAATGTTTCCAGCTAGCAGATACTCATGTCAAGGTACGTCAGCTAATAGCCGGTTAGCTAACATATTTCGAGCTTGCACTGTTTGACGTTAGGTACCGCTGTTGGACTTCACCAGCATTTTTTACTCTAGCATTTAGTAAGTAATTAAGTCATGAATATGTTTTCCTTGTTGTTAAATGCGTTTAGCAATTCTTTATACAAATGCTAAGCTTAGCATTAGCCCAAACAGCCTAGCACCCTCTCCTGTGTTAGCGTAAAGCTAATAAGTAGGTTAAAGTTGAACTAGTATATAGGTCAGTTGAAATGCGTCCTAAGCCTAAGATACATACACTGTTACGACTTTTCGGAGGTTTACGTACTTATTTTAAGGTCCCCTCATTGTTTTGAAGCTTAACAAGCTATTTATTAACGGGAGACCGATGATAAATCGCAGTCACGGGCTTATCTTTGCAGTAGTTAAAGAGTAGCTCTGCGAGCCTGGCACTTAGAAGTGCAGCAGCTGCGCAGGGTAATTACTTAATGATCTAATTGTTGATGTGTTTTGTTTCACAAGTCCTATCACTACATAAGAGGACTTATGAACTTGCCTAAACCCATAGGCTTTAACTATTTGTGCTGGTTGAAAGTCGTTTAATTTCTCTCTTATCTTTTTTAACCCACACAGGCTGAAAGCAGGCAAGTTAGATCAGTATTTTTGTTCACGTTACCACCAGCTGAAACTGGTCTTGACTGGCAGCTGTTTTCTGTCTTGCAGCCCGCAGATGTGTCAGGTTATTACAGAAAATAAAGACAGAGCATGCTACCCCTCAGCTCTACACAACACTACACAGAAGGGCATGCTCTACAGTGTCAACACCCCGCATTACCACACACTACACCATCCATCCTCGAGATAAAGATCCAAGATGGGAAGGTAAGCAACTTTGTTACAAGTTAATTAGAATCATCTGATTAATTACTTAGTTAGAAAATTATTTAAAAAAAATTAAACACCTTCTGCCCTCTGCATGGAGTCTGGTTTTTGCAAGAGTCACAGAATTGTGCCTGCTCCCAACCCCCAGGCTAAATGCTATTGAGTTATATGCTCCTGATAAGTCATTATTTTAAATCCATGCATTCAATACATTCAATCCACTGTACCCTCATCCTACCTTTGATGCAGATAAAGACTAAAATACTGGGTAGAAATCTTTTGTACAGCTTTCAAATTAAACTGCATACATACGTGTGAAAATCCATTTTCAGCTTTTTCTCCTAGTGTGTTTCCACATCGACAATCAGTTTTAAAAGTGTTTTTTTGCTTTTTAATAGCCCTTTTCTACTAGTACCTACTGGAATCGGATTGGCTTGACTCGACTCAATTTTTAGACTTTTCTATTAGGTGGTACTCAATTGTTATTGAAACCGCAGGTAGTGAAAAGGGGCTGTTATTGTCATCAGTTTCTCTCAGTATTTCATCACGCCTCTTGCACTCAGTCTTTCTGACACACATTTGAAAAGCAGTTTTGGCAGACTTCAGTTAGGTTAATGATTTAATGGATTTCGTGGCACACTGTATTTGTATATCTGTTAATTAGCAATTTTTACAGAGGCAGCTGTATTTGAGGAATCATTGGAATCTGGTGCTGAGTGCACAAAGCCAACTGCATGCAGCCATAATAAAAAGAAATCAAACTGAGTATACCCAAAGAGCAATTTCAGTGTGGATTTGGTATGCTAGGAAGGTTGAACTGCATTCTTTCATGCTTGTCAGCTCTTAAGCATGAATAAAACAATAAAACTATTTTTGTTTTTTGTGAAGTCTGATCGTTGTTCTAATATCATTTCCAATTTAAAGTTCACTGTGTTCATTTATTGCCATTCAGTAAATAGTTTTGTTGTTTATTTCACTTTAAGTGTTTTCTATAGCTACATTGATACCATAAATTCTCAATTTTTGGTTTGCGGTTGCATTACTTTGGCTTTAACCAAAGTAAGAGCATCTGGGAACACAGAGCTGCTATTTTCATTCTAGATATTTAAAACTAGCTAAGTACTGAGTGGCGTTCTCTTCCACATGTCTGATTCCCTGAGTATCTCTTCTATACTTAATGGTCTTTTTGCAGGTGTTGAAATGGAGAGGTTTGCAGATGAGGCAGATGTGGTGATAGTTGGTGGAGGTCCTGCTGGTCTTGCAGCAGCTATTCGTCTGAAACAGCTAGCCAACAAACATGAGAAGGAGCTGCGAGTGTGCGTTGTGGAGAAAGCCCCTCAGATTGGAGCACACACTCTGTCAGGAGCCTGTCTGGAGCCCAGTGCCCTTACTGAGCTCATTCCTGATTGGAAGGAGCGCGGGGTAAGTGACTTAAAAAACATTTGATTGATGTGTAGATGTTTTTGTACATTGTGTAAAACATGTGACATGACTGCATGTACAGAACGCTGTATTTAAAAAGGCAACATACTGTACATACTAGGGCTGGGCGATATATCGAGTTTTTTAAAAATATCGATATATTTTTATACGAGATATAAGATGTGACAATATCCTTTATATCGATATAGTCTGTTACGTTATAATTATAGTTGTGGAGCCACAAGTTTGCCTCTCTTTCGTCCACTTTTGTCTTTACACAACGTTACTCGACCTCGCCTCTCTCCTTAACTGAACACAACTCCCCCCCTATCGCTTCACCTGCAGGCAGCGACAAGATGGACACGGCAAATCTCCATTAATGAGTTACTGCGCATCGCCCCGTGCGTGGGGCTTTAAGGCTTCAACGTGTTAATGAGCTAACCACGCTAACGCCATGCAGCCCAGAGGGGCTGCACAGCCTAGAATCCTTTCATTCTCTCAAAAGTTGACTGCGCGCCTTTTGTATAAATTCTGGTTGTGCTTGATGACCGCGAACCGATTTTATGTGATACACAGCGCTCAGCAATCTGTCAAAAAATGTTTTAGTTCGACTTTGGTAAGCTACGGAGCTGCACCGCATGATGGATTGTCGGAGCATTACGGCTACCGAGGAGCCTCGCGGAGTAATACGTACTGTGCTTCAACGTAATATTACCGTATTGTGTGTGTATAAGGACCATAAATGGCACCTGTTAAGAGACATGGTTACGAAGCGGATTTCAAACTCCAGGTTGTCAGTCACGCAGTAGAAGTTGGGAACAGAGCAGCTGTGAAATCTGTATGTTATTATGCTCAGCGTCTTTTAGTTTACATTTTGACTGCACAATTGTGAGCTCTTTGTTATGCACAAAACAACATAGTTTTATTTATGGAGCATTATTATTTAATAAATGCTCATAATTTATTTTTGAGTAGTTTTTTTCATGTACATCTATGCTGTATGTTAATAAAAGTGCCTGTGTGACATCTGGGACACAGCTTTAACTAAGAACTCTCTTTTTGTTCTTACTTTATGGCTTTAAAAAAATATTGAGATATATATCTTATATCGCCATCCAGCTAAAAAATATCGAGATATGAATTTTGGGTCATATCGCCCAGCTCTAGTACATACTATCACATACAGTACTGTGCTGCATGGAGCCACCCCTTATTTCTTTATATTTTTCTAGGAAAACAGGAAATAAATGCAGCAGCTTATTAAATGTGCAAACATAGAAATACATGGAATACTGGAAAATACAGTTTATGAGGCAGAAACCGAATTTGTACAATTCTGTGAAGCTTGAAAAAAATGTTTGGTATGTTACAGTACAGTATAGGTATAAGACTGTAATTTTTTAAAACTTAGAAAGTGTTATAATTATTGTTTTAATATATTGTTAATGACTATAAATCCTTTGGAAGTCAAACCATCAATAATAGCTTTTGTACTACAGGCACCATTGAACACGCCGGTGACTGAAGATGTGTTCAGCATTTTAACAGAGAAATACAGAATCCCTGTTCCTATGATGCCAGGTAAAAGCCGCACGTATTAATTTTTAATAAAAATGTTATAATACTGTCTTATGCTGTATGTCTCAATATAGTACTGACACAAAGATATTTTGGTTAGGGTAACGTGGTTTAAGGCAGAAATCGGAATTGCACGAATTGGTAAATTGTGGGACCTTCTTGATTACACTATTTTGACCAAAAATATTTATGTAGTCAAAAACAGACTCATTCATTAATTGTATATTTGTGTATATAATTATGTTCATAAATTCTTAATGTTTTTTGTTTATTTGTTGTTTGTTTATTTTCTGTTTGTTTGTTGTTTACATGCTGCTTCATATAAAAATGTAAAAATATTTTTTAATCAAGTATCCGGTCTTTAAGTCTGACGTCATAAGCTGTTTCCGGGTCCAAACTCCACTTCAGGTCCCAAAGTCAAACAAACACTGCATCACCACTGAGAGTTACAAACTGTCTAAATTCTTTAGTCTTTAATAAAATGATCAGCATTGCTGCTTTACCAGGTGTAACAATTAAATTTATCATCCAGGCATCCATGAAAACAGAACTTATTAAATTTGACAGAGTTAGAAGTTAGCAGGAAGTTAGCTCGCTTGTTTCCACCTAAACATGATATACCATGTTCTGACTGAGAGATTTCGGAAAAAAATAAAACGTAATATAAACACAGTGAAGCTGAAGAGTGAGTGCCAACTTTTTTTACTTGATAAAAGATAACATGAGGGTTCCCGATGGTTAGGGACAAACATAATTTCAGGACAGGATGCTGTAAATGGACCAAACTTCAGTCAGGAGAACAACTGAGATAATCCATCCACAATACAAGGTTAGTCATTAATATACTGCTGCATGGGCTGGGCTGTAGTTACATGGTAAGGTGTTAAAAACTGAGCTTTAAAATGTGCTGCCAATGAATATTGGTAATAAAACTGAAAGACACCGACAGTGATCGCTGACTTTTTTTAAGGGGCTTTTAGATTAAATAGAACAAGATACAAACCATTAAAACATGTTAAAAACACAACTGCCTTAATAAACGCAGAGTAGTTTGGACCCTGAAGCAGGGTTCATACTTCATCACTTAACAACCAGATTATATCATTCCAAATCTTATGCTTGTTTCAGGCTGTCTACATGTCTTTTTACAGTAAATGTAATAAAAGACCTTCGAAAGTATAATAAACTATACTTCTGAACTCTGACAGTTTAGAAGTGTTTTAAATGTTTTTAGGGCACTTCACTTTAGAAAGTTTCATGCTAGGCTCACGAGGTGCATGAGCAAACTTGCCTAAAAGAAAATTGCACTATAAATATAAGGTGTGAAATTAAAATTCCAAAAGTCTAGCTGAGACAGTAGACTGGTTGAAACGCTAATGGTATTAGCCATTAGCCATCTAAAGGTTAAAGGTTAATTTTAAAGGGTCTTAAAATGGATTTTGACCAAAATATCTTAACAAAAAGACACAGAGGTTTACACTTGATATGTTTGTTTTTGTTTTGTTTTTTTAATTTTGGACTGAGATTGTCAAGTCCAAAGACTCTCTTAAAACCAGTAATTCAGCTTGTTGATAAAACTCTGGAGAATCCAAGGTGTTCACTTAGTCTGTGAATGACTTTTCTTACCATTCATAGGCCTGCCCATGCAAAATCATGGTAACTATATTGTCAGGATGGGGAACCTTGTGCGCTGGCTGGGGGAACAGGCTGAGGAGGTTGGTGTTGAGCTGTACCCTGGTTATGCTGCAGCTGAGGTGAGATGATCTTTGATTTTTCATTGATGCACTGTATGTCATTGGCATGCAAAACTTTTTGTGATTGATGTCTTGTCCACGAGACACAGTATCTGAGTTACCAGTGGTAGGATATTTACGAAGCTTGCTGAGCAGCTTGCTGATCTTTTTTTATACTCTTGAAATTGTTTGTTTGGCTTCTATTAGGTTATCAAGCTTAAAACTTGCTATTATTGCTTACACTACTGGTCTGGTTTTATGAGTTATAAAAGAATAATAAGAGACTGACATCACAAACCTTGTATGTCTTACTTTACATGATAGGCTTAAAGATGGTAGGAATTTACAGAATTATGAATGTATAGACATCCAGTTTTCAACCATCTCATTTAATTGAACATGCAGTGGTTAGTACTCTCTCAGTGTGTAAAGTGTTTATTGTTAACTCTGTTATGTTAAGGTTTTATTTCATGAAGATGGAAGTGTAAAAGGAATCGCCACCAATGACGTAGGCATTGCCAAGGATGGATCACCAAAGGTAATGTTCTGTGAAAAGTTCATCTAATAATACTGTTCCACTGTTGTCTTTGGTGTGTTAGCTTAATGAAAATTAGAACCATTAGGGGGTTTCTGGTAATCTACACATGAATAGCTTTGGTTTATCAGGTCTTTATGTTAAGGCTATATAAAACAAACAGAACCATCAGGCATAAAAATATGCAGTTTCTTTATTTATACTTGGGGAAAAAGATGTACAAAACAGTATAGCGCATTATATATGTTGTTTTTGTTTCATACGGTTCATGTAGAAAATCTTATTTGGCTCTGAGAGTGTAGGGTTTGATCTATTTCAAGGGTTTTTTCCCCCCATTCTGCATCATTAGTGTCTACATAAAAAGCAATTCAGTGTTTGTCACCAGGACAACCTAACTATTCTCTGTAATATATTCAGTTACTTGTCTTTCATCCATGAATCCTCCTCCTCTTTTGCATCAGGATATTTTTGAGAGGGGAATGGAGCTCCATGCTAAAGTCACGTTGTTTGGTGAGGGCTGTCACGGCCACTTAGCCAAGCAGCTGTACAAGAAATTCAACCTGCGTGAAAACTGTGAACCCCAAACCTATGCCATTGGCCTGAAGGAGGTAAATACCATACGCTGTCTTTATCAGTTTAGTATTTCAAGACTGGATGACATTGTGGTTCTATAAGCATAAATAAGAAGTCACTATAAGCTTCAGGCTTCTTCGGGCTTGTGGTTGCTCTAAATGCTCAGTTTCAGACTTTTTTTTTTTTCTATTCTTGTCTGTTTATGATTCTGGTAATATGGTCATCACAGGATCACAGCACTGGCTCTAGCCACAAACCTTTTGTTTTCGAGAGACTGTCAATCAGAATAAAGCCATTGTTATAGGTGGCTTCAGCTTGCAACAAAAGAGGGAGTCCACTCAAGTTTATTGGGGTTTAACTGGTTTATTTACAAAGGAAAATGCAATGAGTTGTTTGATGTGTGTGCTTACATGAGTGAATGGTGAGTCTGTCCATCAGCCTAGAAGTATGACTGCCATATTGAGGAGAGGTCGATAGTCTAGGATACAATCAGTCCCTGACAATAACAAGCTGGGCTAGGCCTCCTTAGCTATGACTTACAAAGACAAACTGACAGGAGGATGATGACAGTTGGGTTTAAAGGAAGAGGTGCTAAAACAGAAAATGGTTGAACTGAGGCTCTTTACCAAGGCCTAGGATAAGATAAATAATTACCATTTTCAACTTTGAGTTATGCAGAGTTACTAAAGGTTATAATATGGCACTGTAATACTAAAGGAATAAAATAGTAAAGATACGTCACGCTTTGTAACGTCTCATTTGTCTTTGTTTTTGTGTCTTTTGTCGTAAGCTGTGGATGATTGATGAGAAGAAGTGGAGGCCAGGCAGAGTGGAGCATTCTGTGGGTTGGCCCCTGGACCGAAACACGTATGGAGGATCCTTTCTGTATCATCTAAATGAAGGAGAGCCTCTAGTGGCCTTGGGCTTTGTTGTGAGTGGTTTTGTGCACATTTTACCAATTCATACATGATAGCTGGATGTTCCATGCAGTAAAAAAAATCTCAGGATATTGTTTGAGCTCTTCAATAAAGGCTTTGGCATTTCACATTATTAGTTTTTATTATTCAGTCTGTAGAGTATGAATAAATAAAAGCAATTCATTCTCAACATTCATTCTTCCAACTAGATCATATTTGTTGTAGGATTACATATTATGTCTGTGTACTGTATCTAATGTAGAGATAATTTGAAATTTAAATTGCACATGTATCATGCTTCTAGCAATAAACTAAGAAAAAAAAGGTTCTCAAAGCAACCCTGATGTGATCACAGCTTCTGCACACATGCACCGAGACAGTTGATATCTCTGGGTTTTGGTTTTTTGCAAATTTTCTCCAGCTCTGTCAGACTGGATTATGAAGCTCTCCACTGGTCATTAATTGAGTTCATTTTGCATTTCATTTTACCACCAAAAGACACGCACACAGTTTCGCTTGAGGCTGATCTCATATTTTGTCCTGATTGCGTGATGCCATTTTGAGTCGTTAACTGGATATTCAGAACTACTGCCATAAATGCCAGGCAGGTTTCACATCTATGACCAATGCCTTTCATGTGCAGTCAGTGAATGTGGCCACACATCAAGCACAGAGGAGTCTGTTTCCATATTTGTCACGCTTTAATCTTTACCCTCATCCTTTTTCAGACAACTCAACACAAGGTGACCTTGTGATGGACATTAGAAGTCCTAGTATTTTCTGCTTCAACATCCACTGTGAGCTTTCATACCCAAAAACTTCGTCCCATAGTTTCACTCTGGAACTTTCAAAAAAGTTCAGTATAAAGTTCAGAGTGATCTGAACAGGTACAAAAATAAGTAGGGTCTCTATTTTAAGTTGAAATGAACTGGCAGGCACTGACTGGTGGCAGAAAATGTTTTCAGCCTGAATTTGTCTTCAATGATTGTTTTGTTTTGTTTTTTCCGCTCAGTCAGTTGAAGTTACAATTTCTCTCACATCAGGTTGGTTTAGACTACACCAATCCTTACCTGAGCCCATTCAGAGAGTTCCAACGCTGGAAGCACCATCCCTTCGTAGCTCCCACACTGGAGGGAGGCCAGAGGATTGCATATGGAGCCAGGGCCCTGAATGAGGGAGGATTTCAGGTATGTTTGTACTCTGCGTAATTGCGTCATTCAAAAAAAAATGCTCACATTTGTCTGAGTGAACAAAGTATTTGTGATTTAATGCAAATTTCACCTTCGGTAGTGAATTATTATGAATGTCCAAAGAATGAGTACAGCACATCACAAGATGTACATCACAACTTAGGTTTACTCTAAGGACTGTTTTAGTTCATTAATTAAAGTCATGAGCAATCAAGAGTAAACAAATTAAAGTTGTTAACTCCATATTAACAGCAAACAACAACAAACAATTGATTAGGTTTATTATGTTGTACTGTAGCAATATTCTGTGTTTGGTTATTAATTGTGTAAAGCATTTGCATTTATGAGTCTGTAAAGTGGTTGTCTTGATTTTTCTCTTTATGATTCCTTCCTGGTCAATTTGAATGTTAGTATTAGTGTATTTTAATAATAAAGGGTCTGAAAAGAGATTGGGTAATATCACTTGAGCAATCAGAGATGGAGAGGACAAAAGTAGAATAGTATTGCTACCATTCTCATAACAAAAGTGAAGGCTAAACAGTTCAGACTCTCAAACACAGCTTTTTAACTAGTAATAATTGTCATTTGTTTTCCATGGGGCAGGGTTTTTGAGCCACATGCAGCTCTTTTGTCCATTTTCCATGGCTCCCTCTGGCTTTTAACATAAACACTAGATGGCTAAGTTGTTACCCTTGGTAACTGCCTTAACTGTGTGCGGACCAGTTGTGCTTAATGTGGTTAAAGAAAGCGGTAAAAAATGTTCAACATTACTATATTGACCAAGCATTACATTCTACTTGTACAAGTGCTGAACAAGTAGGGCTGTGCGATATGACCAAAATCTCATATCCCAATATAAGACATTTATCGTCCTGACAACGATATAAATGACAAAAATTTTACATTTTCTGTAAATTCTGTGAATCTCGGGCAACTCAACTTGCGTGAAGTGTTTCCAGCTGGGCGTCCTTTACCTGGAGTCGAGTGTTTAAACCGATGCATGAAACGATACATTTTTAGACATAAGTTGTAACGGCCACCGTTTTCTTTCAAAGTTTGAGTCTAAGGTTTATTTTTTAGCACCTGACGGCTCTTTTTTGCTTCTCATCCGTAAACTCTCTGCATACTCTTTCATGTGATTCAGTTTATTTTGAAAAGTCTCAACAGGATCTTGAGTTTTATTGTGAAAGGTTTACATGGAAAACAAACAAGCGGACATCGGAGCCACGCCACGACAACACGTAAAAACAGGTGCTTGTCCGTCCGTAGTGTGGTTATATTAAATATAAGAGAAAGACAGAACTTTAAGAAATTAATATAGCCACTACAGTGACCATCAAAACGATGAAAAAATATTGCTGTAAACAGTTTATTTTACGACACCACGAAACAAACGATAGCGTAATAGGAAACGATAGACGTTTTTATATCGTCATCCAATATATATCGTTATATCGAACAGCCCTATGAACAAGGTGAAAAGTTAACACTGCTCTAATCCATATGTACAGCAAAAGTGATCACCTGGGGTTTTCATATGGCAGAAAAAAATAAATAAAAAATATATGACTGCTCAGCCACTCCTCATTCACATAGACAGGAAAGCTGGGGCCTTTGCTCATCCCTGAGGGGGTTTTACATAAATAGATGCCTGAATATTAATTAAGTCTTACTTTGTCATGGGCCAGAAATGTGTTTAGACATAGTGACACATTTTCCCAGGTTACATCTGATTAAATGGCCAAATTCAAAAAATCCAATTAAAAGTTTACTTAAAAGTAGAACAGAAGAAAGTTAAGCATGAACTACTTCCTGTTTCTTTTCAGTCCATCCCAAAGTTGACTTTCCCTGGAGGACTGCTGATCGGCTGCAGCCCCGGTTTCATGAATGTGCCAAAGATCAAAGGCACCCACACAGCAATGAAGAGTGGCATGCTGGCTGCTGAAGCCATTTTCCCCAAACTCACAGCAGAGACTCTGGACTCGGAGACAGCAGGTACAGAGTTTGAGACCTAGCAATGATCATGGTAGCTACAGTACCTGTATGTATTACATTTACTCAGTCATGGGATGTTGAGGATTCTAGCTCTCTAAATCAAATTCTGAAACCACATAAAGAAGATAACATAGCATTAAAGAGAGGCCCTACAAACCTGGGTTACACAAGATTGAATGGCAGGTAGCAGTTCTGAAAGGCTGAAAAGGTCAGGCAATAAAGGCTTATGAGTTTTCAATACACCATGAGAAAACTTCTTTCCTAAGGGGGCATCATCTTTGTGCTCAAACTGGAGGTGCATCAATCAGGGAACTGCAGTATCAATAAAAATGTCAAGTGTAAGCAGTTTCAAGGATCATGACTCACTTTCAGAAAGGACAGAATTCATTGACAACGATTTATCACAGGTTCAACCTAACCAAAAGGGAAATAATATACACTTGCCTACACAAAACCTTTGCTTAGGCAACAAAATGGATCTCGTGAGCATAGTGCTTACTCAGTTAATAAAGGTTATGTTTCAAATCTTATACGCTGGAAAGGAGACACTTTTTAAATGGTTAGTTAACCAAATTGCAGGGTTCGTACGGGTGCTTGAAATCCTTGAAAACGCTTGAATTTTAATATTGTCTTTTCAAAGTTTGAAAAGTGCTTGAATTTCAGACGTGGTGCTTAAAAGTGCTTGAAAGTGTAACTGTGTTTCATTCACCACAAATAACTATCTGATTGAATAGTTTTCTTATCAGATAGAGAAAAAAAATGTAAAAGCAAAATTTCTCCGCCTGGGCTGCCTTGCACCTCTGTCTGTTTGAATGTGTGACCCCACCCCTCCCCCTAACAGTTGGGGATGAGTGCGCTAACATACCTGGAGGTTGCTGTTTTAATGAGTGTTTGATGGAAAATGACAGTGGCGGAGTTTGCGCTCTCCAGTCGCATGATAGGTTAGTCCTAGTAAATAATTTTCCAGTACGTGTACGTTACACATGCTGTTTTTTAAAATTATTATTATTTTGCTAGCTATCAAACTCGCTGGAGAAATGATTGAAATGAGTGTGATGCAATACGGCAGAGCTATTATACAGTTAGTTATGGCATGGAGATTTATGGAATATGCTGTGAACTTAGCTAACATTACTTAGCAGTAGCAGGAATATGAGTTACTTTACTCAAGTGAAAGCTTTAAACATTAGCCCGTTACATCACTAGCTAACTTAAGGCTTTCTGATTAACCCTCTGGGGTTGACGGACCTAGAGATGTCGAACGAAAAGTGTAGACTTCAAACTATATGTCAAGAGATTTATTCTAAATGACACTTCTTCAGCTGAGAGTCTAAGAGTGAAGACACACACGCTGCAGTTTTTACTTGCAAGGGCGGTCACAGAACGCTCACACCAGAGTGGGGGCCCTGTGATGTGCGCTCTGTTCTTGCACTTGTCTTTATTTATACACAAGAAAAATGAATACATTTGTTCGGGTGTGTGTGTGTGTGGGTGTGTGTGGGTGTGGTCAGAACTGCTTGTTCAACTTCTTACTATCGCTGTGGGAAGACTCAGATAGAAATATCAGAACACGTTTTATAAAGAACAATCAGTTCTAAGCAAGGAAAAGGTCATCATGCAGTGTTCTATCATCAATAAACTTATATCACTAAAAGCTTATACTGACTACTCAGTACAATTTTCCATTGACACTATATACCAGTTTTTGAATTGTGTTGATTGGCCACGTAAAACCAGAGTTACCATAAAAAAAATACACGCAATGTTTTTTTCTGAATAAACAGTAAAAACCGCATTTCTATGCTAGCGCTATAGAAAAAGAAAAGAAAAAAACACTCCTTCCCTATTGGTGGAAAAATGTACCGTGTCTACCAATCAAAAAATGATATGGTAAAATGTGGCATTTGGTTGTTTAGGAAGAGGGGGAAGTTTTAGGAGTGACACCGGCGAGTGAGCGAAAGAAAGAGAGAGCGAGTTTTGATAGGTGATAGATTTGTGACGTTTAGCATGTTTGGAGTCTCAACTTAGTGTGTTGTCTTGTGTAGTTAGTGTGTAGTGTAGTTGTTATTTTGTTTTGTGTGTCAGTTCTAGTAGTGAATGTCACAGTTGCTGCAAAAAAGCCACCAAAGGCAGATTGCAGTGTAAACGCTGTCTCCACATGGAAAACAGGAGTGACACACATGCTGTCAGACCTGCAGGGTTTATCCCTGTGCTGTTCTCCTCTGTCTTATAGTGGACACAAACTATTTGTTTGGAGTTGCATAAATAATTTGTGTGCCTTCTTATTTGATGCAGAACACCTGATTGTTCTGTAAATAGTTTTAAATTGATATATAAAAAACGTCTGAGCCTTGGTTGCATTTTTAGGTAAATAGTACCATATAACTTTGTTGTTTGCAAAACTCATGCATATTTTTTAAAATGTACAATTTCTATTTGGATTTCAAGTTATGAAAATGATTCGTTAAACATGTTTGTGGTTTTCACAGTCAAAAATATAACTTTTTTCTACTTGTATTTTAAATTTTGTCTGATTAGATCAATTGTCAAAACAAGAAGAAAACAGGCAAGATAAATAGTTTTTAAAGGTAAAATATAGAGGCCAAATCAAAAGTTGTCAAAAACGACCAAAAAGCTAGGCTATGAGCAAAGTTGTCACCAAGGACTGTTTATATTTGTGTGTATTGCTGCAGCTTTTTAAAGTATTAACTTGGTGCCTTTGGGTGACATAATGGTAATATGAGGGACCGATCCATATGGTCACAAAGAATAGCCACTTGTTTCTGTGCTACCAAAGTTCCCCGGCTTTCATTCAAAATGTGTTTATCGTCAGCACCTACACATTAAACTACTTAAACATTATTAATGGCTTCAAGCTCACACTGAGACCTGTGGGACACTAAGAGAAAAAGTTTTATTGGGAATTAACTTAAAAAAAAACAAACAAACGTCTGTCTCCTATTTTTTGTGTCATACAGGAAAGAAGCATCAATATCTGATGAGAAGACTTATTTCTTTTTTGTTATTTTTCAACAGGAGATGAATATCTCTTAACAAGTTGATTTGGTCACATTTTCACATCTTAATTCTTAAGTGAAATGTGCATTTTGAGTTTATACACTATATGCATATAAGGCGACCGTTTCCTTTTGCAGTATTTTTGTGTTTTTCTATGTCTTAACAAAAGGGGAACAAAGGTGTTGAAGTTAACCTAGGACTTCAACAGCAACCTTTAATACCCAAAGAGCCATTTGGACCCGGTTTCCACGCAAACGAAAACACTGGCAGCCACAAATACTTTTTGACATCTAGGATGAAGATAACACTGTATATATTTGTTTTTTACCTTTATGCTTTGTGTGAACAACTAAGGTGTGTTGCTTAGGAAATCCATGAAGTACTACAGAGAAAATTACATTTTATTTATGTAATTAACACATTTTGAACTCTTAAATATAACAAAAGGAAAGACACCCAGCTGAACTAAAATGATCCATATGTGAAGTGAAATGGATGCATATAAGGCGACCGTTTTCTTTTGCAGTATTTTTGTGTGGTGCGTTTTTCTATGTCTTAACAAAAGGGGAATAAAGGTGTTGAAGTTCACCTAGGATGATTTGTTTTAATTTTCACATGGTCTTACTGAGGTGATATGAATTGAAACATGCCTTCTTTTTTTTTTTTTTTTTTTTTTCTTTTTTTTTGGCGGGGTGGTAAATGTGCTGGAAAAGCTTGAAAAGGGACCTTGAAGGTGCTTGAAAGGTGCTTGAATTTTACCCTGAAAAAGGCGTATGAACCCTGAAATTGCTGTTTTTGCACCTAATGGTAGTGCCCTGTTGAGATGGTTGCAGATGTACATGTAAGGGTTTGGTTTAACATTGTTTTGTTCATGTTCATTCAGCCTAAAGTCCTTAAATTTTTTGTTGTTAATTATCAATTCTATTTTATTATTTCTCCCCATTAGGGCTTCATGTACCTGAGTATGCTGAGAACCTGAAGAATTCTTGGGTGTGGAAGGAGCTGTACGCAGTAAGAAATATTAGGCCATCATTCCACAATTACTTTGGCCTCTACGGTGGTATGATCTACACTGGCATTTTCTATTGGATCTTTAGAGGAAAAGAGCCTTGGACCTTAAAACACTGTGGTGAGTACTGCAGAGCATATTCTTTATTTTAGGGCTGCAGCAATTCGAGTAATTTGATAATAAAAAATTCCCAACACATTTTTTGCTTAGATGCTTCGATTAACACATGGCTTTGTAGCGCATCATTGTCACCATGAAAACGTGAGAGTTCTAAACAATTATAAGATCTCTTTTCAGCAGCACAGAAACTTTGCATCAAAGCACGGGGCAAACTTCAGATATGCTCGCTTTTCTTCATTTTAGATACTAAATTCTCCTTTAAAGGCGTAAAGAAAAACTCACTCTTCGCTTGTCTTCTTCACACTTACAAGCACAAAGCACAAAAACTGAACATGAACACACAACAAATCTACCTCATCAGAGAGTACTTGAGAGTATTTATATATTTTTTCCATCCATCCATTAATTCTCTTCCACTTATTCTAGTCGGTGGAGCTGGAGCCCATCCCAGCTACCATAGGGTGAGAGGCAATGCAATGTTTTAAATTTTTAAAACATTGCAATTTCTAAAATAGAAAACCAATGAGCAGTTCATTTAGAAAGACCTGTGTTTTTTCTCTTTTGAGTATTTAATATTGCTCATTAATAAGACAAAAGTATTTCCTATCCAATTATGTGATTTATAGATTACTTGATCACTAAAATAATCGGTGGCTGCAGCCCTACTTTAACTCTTTACCAGGCTGTACAGACACTCTTATGTCCTCAACAGAATTCTTAGTAGCAAAACTGCATTTATCATGGGACGAGGAGGATTTGTTGTGGATAAAGAAAACATTTGATAACAAGTGTCTTGTTTGATATTTGCGATAATGAGGCAAAAAAAAAAAAAAAGAGGTAGAAAAATGGGGGGGAAATGGATTCAAAATGGATTCATGCTGAAGTGTAATTTTCTGTTTTCTGCAATTTTTTATTGCAACTATTTATGGTGTTAATTCTAAAAAAGCCTACATGTGTAAACATTGAAAATAAGAAAAAGTCTGCCAGTGACCTTGACTTAATGTGCAAAGATTGCAAAGTGGACTATTGTAGGTTTTCCACTGTGTTCAAGTTTGTTGCTGCAGACCGACAGAAACAGCAAAATACCAGTGGTTTGTCTTTACCTGAGGTCTGAGGTTATCTTATCCTAGTGGATAAATCAGCATTTTGTGACCAACTCTGCAAAATCTTTCTCAGGTACTGATGCAAACCAGCTGAAACCAGCTAAGGAATGTACACCGATTGAGTACCCCAAGCCTGATGGCAAGATAAGCTTTGACCTGCTCTCCTCTGTGGCGCTGAGTGGGACCAACCATGAGGGGGACCAGCCCCCACATCTTACCTTAAAAGATGACAGCATCCCGGTCGCCAGGAACTTGGGTATTTATGATGGACCCGAGCAACGTTTCTGCCCCGCAGGTAATGCCACTACAGTCCCTAAAGAGAATTGCAACATGTTTTCCACATAGTAAAGTAAGTGAAGGTGAAAACTGAGTTCTTGCATACATATCCACATCAAATTAAACAGGGCATGTTAACATTAGTAACTCAGAAGCAATGCGCTTAGAGGGCAGAGTTACATAATCTAATCCTTGTAGTTTAAACATAAGTCACCTTGACATTCACTCTGTTCAGAAAAGCAAACCAAACACTTGTACCTGAAAACTGGAACCAGCAATGATTTAGTTCTTTGATATGTTAAATGGTCAGTGCTTTATCAGAATTGCTCTCATTTAGTGTTCTCTTAAACCAGTTATGAGTAGTTGTTTCGCCAAACATGGAGCACACATGTACTAGTTAGCATTGTTACCTCACTAGATTTAAACATCCAGGTTGGTTGGGGGCTTTTGAGAGTCTTAATGTTCTCCTGTAAGTTTTCGTTGAGTGCTCCAGGTTTCGCTCCTGTTACATTAATTCAAAGATGATGATTAGCCGTGCCACAGGCTAACAAACAGCCCAGTTTGAGTCCTGCCTTTCACTTGACTTATGCAGGCATAAGCTCCAGCCCCACCATAACCTCTTTCTTTGAATTATTAACAGTGGAGACCTTGACCTCTAAAGAAGAGATTCAGGCCCCTCTTTTACCCTCCAAGGAAGAGTCTCTCCTAATCAATAAAACATTGTTCTCAATTTATCACCTTTGTCTTAAAGTGAAACATCTCTATCCTGGTTTTACTAGTCTGAAAATGATGTGACTATTCCTGTGAGCATCCTACTCAATAGATCTTGAACACAGTTGAATACCTTTTAGGAGATTTTGGACCAGTGAATTATGAAGCACTACCCGCAATGATTAAAACAACAAATGAAGTAAAGTCTAGTAGTACATCACTCCAATATAGTTCCCGAGAGTTGTACATTCAATTCCAAGGCTCATTGAAGATGTTCTGATGGGTTAATGTCTTATTGAGAACTTAAGCTATTTTGACATATGCAGGCTTTAATGGCATAAATGTTGGGTGCAGTAAGCTCAGATATTAGCTGAATGCCTGTGTGATATCACATTGCGGTGATGTGCAAAAGTAGCAGCTAATATGATGTCCTCTTGTTTGCTGCTTCTTACAATTTCTTTCCAGGAAACTTCCACACCTTAACCACAGGAAGTTAAAAAAAAAAAAAACACCCAGGTTTACCAATTCCTTCTGTGTGCTACATGTGGAAAAAGGCAGCTGTCAAAAATCTTGTATCCTGATTTTCTTTTTCTTCCCCAAAAATATTTTAAGGTCATTTGCAAAAACTGACAGACTGTAGATTTCTATAGGTGCCCTAGGTTTTGTTTGCACACCAGGCAAAGTTGCAAGCAAGTTAAGTATTTTTAAAAAAAGAGAGAGAGTTGAGACCAGCATTCCTGGGTATCTCTGTGGTAATGAGTAACATTTTCTTGTTTTTAAAAGCTTCAACCTCCGTTTAAAACCAAATCTCACAACAAATGTAATGACATTATTATCAGTAGGTTTAGGGTATAAGTGAGTTTGTTTATTAAGCCAGGCAGACAGGCTCAGGTTCTGTGTGTTTATCTCTCTTTAAGTGAAGCTAAACTCATTATTCTGTCTCTCAGACTGTGGCTCCATTTGAATTCTCTGGAAACTGAAACTTAATGATGTGAAGTCTACGAGAAGCAAAATGCAGCACAAGTTGAGACCCACAGACGCAAGCCCTAAAGAGCAGGGGAGACTGGATATGAAAGGCCAGCAGTTACATTAATACCCCTGTACACAGTGCAGCTTTAGGTCAGCAAGGTCCAAATTTTTTTTAATAGTTTTGGGAATACCAAGGTTGGCTGGTGAAAAGCTGCAGAAAACTAACACAGCTTAAATCTATTACTTGCTCCCAACCTTAGAGCCTATAAACTATCCTAGAGGTTGACAAGATGTGTGTGTTTGTTGTTTTTGTGGAGTATAATCAGTCAGCCTTACACTGTTCCATATAATAAGGCCACAAAATCTAGAACCTGCTACATGTTTAAAATTTAAAATGTAGTTGCAGAAGCACTGTTAGGTTTTGCCCTGCACTCATCATTACCAGTTTCAGGCTGTTGTTTGGAGGCTGAAATTATTAAATTATTATATTTACCACAGCCTACATTCATCTGGGCACAAACACTCATTAACCATGATTAGTCTAACTAATTTTGCAAGCAGGCATTAGGAATATGGTTTTTAAAAAATCTACAACTTTGCCATCACTGTGTGCACCTTTGGTCTTTGTCCTCTATCCATCCATCATCTTCCACTTCGTTCAGAGTAGAAGTGGGGCTGGAGTCTGTCACTGGGCTTTATAGGGTTTGGTAATAGTTAGGTCTATGTGCTATTAAAATTAAAGCAGGGAGCAGTAATGTAACTAGGAGATGGGGAAAATTAGATTTCCTGCTGAAAACCTGATTAAACTATCAACTTTTACTCGCATTATTTCATCTTGTTAACCTTTGTGGTAGAAACAAAACATTATTTTAACGAGTGAAAAAAATAACCAATTTTAGCTAATGGTCCTTCCTACATTTAATAAATTAGAAATCTTTTTAAACTTGTGAAAATAAAACCCCACAACATTAAGAGATTTTGCCTGCAGGTGGGGCAACCATTAAAAGAAATACCTGAAGCAGACATAGTGACTTGACTATTTTCAGAAAGCAACTTTACACTGACCTATGAGTCATTCGTGTATAACTCAAGGGATGAACTTGGCAAAGAACCAGTTTTGAAATAGGATATTTCTTATACCAAGAAAAAAAAAAAAAAGTGTAGCTGTAGATAGCTCTTAGTGTGTCCAGACTATCTGGCATTGCTTGTTCCAGCTTCTTTAAATGCCAAATAGTGTGCTCTTTGCTATCATCCAACTACACTTCTCCAGTCCAAATGATGTATGCTGTAGGCTGCCGCTGTAGTGTAGATCAGTTATTCTCACACTCAACACTTTCTTCTATCGCATTTGGGGTGACGATATCTCCCCCCTTTGACCTGTTGTCTTGGCTCCCCCTGGCAGTAGCACTGGTTCCTCACATTTATCTCACTCATTTCTGGGGTCGGGTGGGGGATCTAGGACTACTGGATACAGACACCCCCAGGCGGGAATCAAACTCCCACTCCCAAACCCAAGACACTACGTTATCCAGCTGCTACAATACCTAGCATAATGGATAATGGCTGGTCTTACTTGGGCTAAATTAAAAAAGGCATAAAAACAGACTCACTGTAAAAACATACTGAACTAGTCATTGCCCATAAAATATTTTATAATTGACCTCATCGCATTCACTGAATGGACACATTTTAGGAAAAGTCATAAAATTTAAGTGTTGGTGTTTTATTTCAACTTCTACAAGATTTTTAAAATGCAAGGGGGTCTGTTCTAGCTAAAGCAGTTCTAGTGTTAAGAAATAGGAAATAATATGCAGACCTGAAAGACACATCTGGTCCTTTAGTTGATCGATGGACTGTTTGATGAAGCCTTAGCAGAAGAAAAGGCTGAAAGATGCCGGATTACACAAACACTGGACTGAAAAATCAGTGGCAGCTGGTCTTAATGATTGTCAATATATACAGGGGAGGTCAGGAGAGAGTACAACAGTGTCTACAGCCATCTGTCACATTTGGGGATCCTGTCAAAACTGATGAAATTATGAATGCAGACATGTACTGTCAGATTTTGATCCACCATCTGGAAAGAATGTAACAACGGCTTCTTCATTCAGGATGACAGTAATCCCAAACATGCTGTCAGAGGGGTAAAAGCAAGCACCTAGACAGATAGAAAACTATCAGTGCAGCAACCATAAAACTATAAAAAATGGAAACTATAAAAGGAAGAACTCCTCAGTATCCATGTAAAGATTTAATATAAAAAGTGTCTCACATAGAGATAACCATGTCATTACGTCATTCAAACAGCTTTTCTTCTGGATCTGTTTTCTAACTCATTTACTCTCTCTCACCCACAAACACTCAGGTGTGTACGAGTATGTTCCCCTGGACACAGGTGATGGGATGAGGTTGCAGATTAATGCTCAGAACTGTGTCCACTGTAAGACCTGTGACATCAAGGACCCGAGCCAGAACATCAACTGGGTTGTGCCCGAGGGTGGTGGCGGACCAGCCTACAATGGAATGTGACCATCTTGGGTGTTTTTCTACTTTTTGTGTTGAAAGATTACTTGAGTATGGAAAATGTGCCTGAGTATATAGAGCTCAAGTAACTATGTAGTTATTTGAGGGTACTAAAAAGGACAAAGGATGTTTAAAAATTTGATATTGGAGAAATCATTTTGCAGGGCCGTGTAAAACTGAAGTCAGAATTTGCAGTTTTTGCTGCTTTGGAGGCATTTTAAAGTGTTTTGTTTTTAAGAAGTACTTGACCAATTGTAATAGTGTATATATATATTATATGATCACCTCAGGTTCATATCAGCACTACTGGTGGTATATACAGTATTGTATATATTATGATAATGTCCCAGTACTAATAAAGAAACTTGACGGTTGTCCCTTTTGTTTTATTGGCCTCTGTTTAAAAAACAAACAAACAAACACAAAAAAAACCCCATAAATAAACACAAATGGATATCCTGCTTGTAGCCAAGAGCGCTCTTAAACTTCCTACCATGGAATAACAAACACAAAATTGCTTTGCTAATCTTCAAACCACCAACATGAGTTGGTTTTCCAGCACAGTGCAATCAGATCGATGTTCACGATATTCATTACAGTAAAGGCAGGTCAAGGCTTACAGCAGTTATTCCCTCGTTACAGACATTAAGAATTGTGCATGGTGTAAAAACATGAAAGGACCCACGAAATGAAAATACCGAACATTTTCACCTGGATACACTTCTTATCTGTAGGTACAGCTTCCACTGTAAATAATGACAGCCAATTGCATCATGAGGTCAGTCAGTTTAGGCAAACATTTTGGCATAGATTTTCTTCTCTCTCTCTTTCTCCTCCTGGATTTTAAGATGGACTTTCTTCAATTCATTGGTGATAGCTGTGAAAAAGAAGAAATTTTACATTTTATAGATCATTTCTAGTTTCTATTAACATTTCCCCTCAAATATCCAGTTTTCAGAGCAAGTTTTAGTTCCCATACATCCACTTTTTGCCTGTTTTTTTTTTTTTTTTTTTTTTTTTTTTTCTGGCTAGTGAGTTTTGCTTAAAAAGACAGCCTGCTCCTAAAGGCACAGAGAGAGCATGAAGCACACTGATAGCTCTTATCTTCTAGCCTGCAGCCAATGAACTGAAGCTTAACATATCAAAAGGGCTATGAAACACTGTCAAAAAGCTGGAAATAGCTGCAGTTTTGCGGCGAGCCTGGTGCACCCAAGCACACTTAAACTTACATAGTGAGGATGTGGTTCCTTGAACACTTCCTCCTCCCTCTTATAGCATCCTATTTTCCTACTAGCTATGCAAAATCCAACCATTAAAGAAACTGATTCATTGCTGTGTTGTAGTTGACCTTTCAGGGGACCATACTTTTTCATTTTCTGCATAAAGTCCAATTAGGAGGAACAGAAAACTTTAGGGGGAAAACTACTGTCTTTCCCCAGCAGGACTATGGCCTCTTTCCTAAGTTTGAATAACACGAATATATATTGAAAAATAAAACATAAACTTGGTGTCCCAAAAGGTCGATTCTGTTCATCTGGACGTAGCGTTTTCAGTGGGAGAAATGTTTCTTCTTCAGACGCAGCTGACTGCAGGTTTCCCCAACCTTATAAACAGTGCATTGCACGATGACTGAAACTAGCACCACTGAATGGAAAGTGGGCTGTGAGGTCAGATCCTTGACCACTAATATGCAAATTCCCATGACCATTGATCAACAACTAGTGATAAAAGCCATGCTACGAGGACAAATCAAACCAAGACTTTAGTTAAAACAAACCCACTGAAGACCTTACCTTTATCCTCTGGAGCAGTTTCCTGAGCTTTCTTCAGATCAGACTGTTGAGTTAGAAGCACAAAAAAATAATTAGTTAAAATCAATTCTGCTAATTGATTTAAAATATTTTTAATGTTACTGCCAAATGCTAAACTTCATGTTTATTTTTTAACTGTAACTGTTTACAGGAGAATCTACTAGATAACTGACATATAAAAAGCACTGTGTACATGTTGTGCTGCTGGGTTGTACAGTCTCTAACACAAGAGGTTGTTCTGTAGACATTACCATGGCTTTGTTATATTCCTTTAACCCCTGCCAGGCCTGAGCCCTGCGGAAAAGTGCCTTAGTGTTTCCTTCACTCAGCTCTAGAGCCTGTAAGACAAGAAAAATGATTCTTTGGATGATTTGATAAAATGTTAAGGTCACATTTCACAGAATCTAAAAGATTTCCACGATTTTTTTTAAGTAGACATCAAAGAGACTAAACAGACACTTTTTTTCCTAAAATGCATGCAATTTAAAACAAATATATAACCAGTTTGACAAATTCTTTTATTTTCTTTGTAACTCAACACTGATGACAAGTGCCCAAAGTTTGTTAAAGGTGCTGGTAGACAGATTTTAGTCTCTGTAGACAGAATCAGGCTAAGCACTCGTGGGTGCTACCTTCAGCAACAGAAACTGTGTACTGATTGATATCTTCAAACCTAATCATATAAACCGTTTTCCAGAGGTGAGAGGACATAAGCTTAGCATGTGAAGCCTGAAAGGTTCACCAGCAGTAAACCCTAACAGCCACACAGGAGCACTCGGCTAAATCTGTGATATTTGCTTCAGTCTGCTTTGTTCCAGCTCATGTCACCTCATTGCAGCTGTCCAGAGCTTCCTGCCACAGCTGCATCTTCAGTTTGCAGGCTGCTGTGTTGAGATAGCAGCTAAGGGCTGTGGGCTCCAGCTTCTTCTGTGCCTCCTCTTCCACTTGTTCTCCACCCACCTCCAAGTACCTATGAACATAAAAAGATCATTTGTTAGCTTTTGGAATTATTCTTTGCTACTGTTTCCTTTGTTTGAAAATCAGGCTCATACACCACAACGATCCTCAAAGAGCACTTTGACAGATGAAAATCATCTCTGGGTTACTGGGAGTAATATTTAATTCCTGTGGAATATCTTTTCAAAGTGACTTCTCCTTAAGTCAAGGTGATAATGACTGCAAGTGAACCAAAACCACCTTACCTGAGAGCTTTACTATATTTTTTGGCTGCACCTTTCCAGTCTTGAGACTTAAAAAGGTTGTTTCCAATATTCTTCACATCTTCAGCAACAGACAGAACTTTGTCCACCTGAAAGGAAGCACAGGCCAAAGTGAAACTGGAACCTTTGATCTTATTTTTGCACTTTTTGCCATCATTTCTCTTGCTTATAATAACACTGTGTTCCGAGCACAGACCGACACTGGGAACAAGGAGACATTACTAACATTACAAACACAAAGTCTAACCTCCATAATTTCTAATCTACTTTATTTCAAAGTAAAATTGAAAACATGCACAACAATGACCTCAGTAATAATCTGACTCATTATTACAGGGAACACTTTTCCCCCTGCTTCCATTATTAACCAGACTAAACATGACCTGGATTTGTGATATTGCATTTTTTTTTAAATCCACATTCTCATATGGCTCTGGATGAGCCAGCAAACAAGCATATTTAAAAAATGCCACAGTGCTCCTTGCAGAGCAGTTATCTGCCAACCCGAGTCCTTGAAGATCAAAGACAGCGCTGATACTTACATCTTTAAAGTCGATGTCGGAGTCCTCGGGGAAGTCTGGGTGGGCATCTCCTGTTCCATCACTTGGTGCAGCGCCCCAGCTGTCCCCATCCTTATGCTCACCACAGTCAGCTATGATACATGGCTGCAAAAGCAGATGTTAGCAGAAACTTTAAGATAGCTTAACAGATCAAATGTGTTTTGCCCTTAACTCGAAAGAAAAATAATGGGCAGATTGGTATCATTATCTTCTAAGAGCAGGTGTTATCTTGGTTAAATAGTAAATGTCAGTAAAGACTCATTTACCTTCACAGGGGCATCATCTGTAGTATCAATGCACTCCAGCATTTTCACTACTCCAATCCCTTTCAACACTTGTCCAAAGACGACATGCTTTCCGTCTAAGTGAGGCGTGGGGACAGTTGTGATGAAGAACTGCGAGCCGTTGGTGTTTGGCCCTGCATTGGCCATGCTCAGAAGACCCTCTTTGTTATGCTACATGGAGAAAAAAATAGGTTGGAAAAAGCAGCTGGAACATCAAACATGAGCCAAAAACATAGCCATCGTTTCTGAGTAACTTTGAATTTCTTTGTTCTGCTTCTTTAGACAATGACAGCAGAAGAAAGACAAGAAGCACTAAGGGCACAAATATCCCAGCGTGCTCTTGAGTTTGTGTTGCCAAGCATTTCATTTTTAAGATGATAAAACTTCACAAACAACGTGGCGCATGAAGAAATTCAGCTAACTCTTTAAAATCACCTGATGTAGAATCATAAGCCATCTTACACATGAGCATCCGACAATTTCAAGAGAATCAGGTTCGGATTATTTCACCGTTCTCCTTTCTCACGTGTGGCACGAGGAGGGGTTAAAGCAGGCCGGAAACGATCTGGAAAAGCATTTCGGCACGTTCGCTTCACAGGTAATTAAACCTGCATTACTGTTGGCATTACTGCCGAATGAGGTCATTTTTCGTGTGCTGTAGCCTGGCGTTGCTTCACTTGCTCAAACATAATGACATCCCACATAGCCTTTACATCCCCTGTGATGCATGCATGAAGTAGATGTAAATAAAATTAAATAAATAAAGCTGCAGTCACTATACTCAACATCTAATTAGCTACAAGAGATGAGAAACATAAAGTAACATTTAGATGTTTTTAGGTGGGAGGTCATTTCAAGTACACAAAGTGTTTCTGTGCATCTCATCTGTGATTTCCCAGGAAGAGAAAAAAGGTTTATGTGGAACACTCAGAGATGTGTAAAGATGTAAAACAACAGAGCAGGAGGGGAAGATAAGATTGTTTTTAAAGGTAAGGATTGTTCAACAAGTTGGAAATTTGATATCTTACATGTGACCTCCTGGAGCTTTTAAATCAGATATGGGATCTATACATCATGTGTTGCTCAACCATGTATTTTTTAAAGTCTTGCAAAACAAGCTAACTTTGTGTTATTCAAATTGCATGAAAATACTGCACCGGGCAGTTCTCTTTCATAGCATTCGTTTCGTGTCTCACTATGGGGAACGCCTCCTGCGTGACCTCATCAGAAGCTCAAATACCATTACGCCAGCCCTTACAGGCTGGCTAAGTGGCGCCCATGTCAGGAGGGGCTAGTGCCTCCCTATATAATAAGCTGACATAGCATCAGATTCTAAAATTAAGCAACTGATACTGATTAAATCCAGTCAATGAATTTTACCTTTTCTACCAGCTTTATACTATCGGAGCTTGTGCAACATTTGCTTATGTATTGCTGAATTCAGGTGGCTAAATGCCAGGATATAGTGCCCAGGAGGCAACACACATGTCTATTTGTCCTTTGCTGTAATCCAGCATTCACATATACTCTGTAACTGAGAGCTGGCAAGTTAAAGACTGGATAATGTTTGCACATGCAGTGCATGTGTGAAAATGGCTACAAATTTGCAGTCCTGGTGATAGGTCGTGTACCTTGTAGTGGAAGTTTTCATCCTCAAACTTCTCCCCATAGATGCTTTCACCCCCTGTGCCATTATGGTTTGAGAAGTCGCCTCCTTGGATCATAAACTTCTTGATGACTGCCAAAAACAAATTTACAGCCACATTACTTTTCCTACATTAAACAAACTTAATATCAACAGTGTTCCAGGCGTCTTATTATGAAAATTGAACTCTCAAGGGCTCAACAATCCCATGAGAATCTAGGTACTTAGTCTGCATATTAAATGCTCTGTTGCACAACTATTAAGGGAGAGCATTTGTGTGAACAAGCAACTATTCAATTTATAATATACACTACCTCATACTTTGTGTATATTTGTAAACTGTAGGAATTAATATTATATATTTATTACCTCTTACTTACCTATATGCAATTTAGCCATGCAAGCAGTGTTATCTAAACTCACAGCTTTAAATAGTTACTCATACACCTAGTTTCCAAGCCACTGATTATGCTAAAACTTGGGATTTTCTCCTAGGAAATGTGCTGAATATCCAATAAACTATATATTCTCCAAATGCTTCGCTACCCTGGATGTCCTTTCAACTACTGAGCTATTCATCTTCAAGCTCTCCTTCCAAAGTTAAAAGTCACATCACATGAAGGCTATTTACTTCTATGAAACGGGCATCCTTTGAAGTGCAGTGGTTTCCCAGTCGATTTGCCAGTGCCCTTTTCTCCAGTGCACAGAGCCCGGAAGTTCTCAGCAGTCTTTGGGGTTATGTCAGCAAACAGCTCGAGAACAATTCGGCCAGCTGAGGACAGAAAGCAGCTCGGTTTAATCAGTTACAACACCAATGACATTAATCTGGACTAGGTTATCAAGCGACAGTTTCAATATTGAAAAAAATCATCATTGATTAGGTAAATTGAAATAATAAGATTGAAAACATTTTAAGTGCCCTAAACATATAATTATAATACAATGGACTGTGTACTCGTATCTCTTTTAACCTTTTAATGTTTCAGTTATAGGATTATAGTAACACAAGACAAAACAAGCACACGTGGTTCATACACTTACAAAACTGGCTCACAAAACGTTTTAATCTGCCTTAATACTCTAAAAGTAAAGGCTTTTAAAAGGACAAACACATGTAATTTACAGCTTGGGTTATTTTTAGCTGATAGCGTCTTTGGCATGTGGTATATAAATCAGTTTCTAGAAGTCACTAGAACGTGCCAGGATAGTGCTAAGCTAACAAGCTAAGACTTAAAGTGGCCCAAATAGATGTTAAACAACAGTCCTGACCTCTCTCCCCATCAATGTCCACGTCCAAGAAGACGCGGGGGTTTTCTGGGTTTGAAGGCTTGTCGGATGGTGTTGGGTAAGACATGTTTTAATACAAATCAACACTTATTCTAGCGATGCTAGCTAAATCCAACCGGTGCACTGGAGCAGGTTGAACGGGATGAATGGGAAAGACATACGACTTCCGATTACTATACCAAAATAAAAGCCGCCAGATTACGGTCTGTGTTAACTGTATAGTCTCATGTAATTTCTAGTGACTCTTACACGGTTTTAAAAACAAACAATTCGTTATCTAATTACGATTGACAGAACAAAAATAACAGATACAAAATAATAGATACAAAGGTCGAAGTATAACCGAAGAACAGTGAGTGTGCGACTGCACGCGTATTCCGGTTGCGATTTCCAAAGTAAAACACCAAAAAGACTAGAGATCACCGGTCTCCACTGTTGTGTGTTGCGCTGCACGTGGATTCAGCACTCAGAGATAAAAGTATACATGTGTAGTTGTACCACTGACACCAAGAGGAGAAAAACAGTTGGCTTAATTTAAAGCCAATCTTAATATAACATAAGTTATATAATATAAGTTATATTAAGATATAACTATGACTATAACTACTGATTAAAACAACAACAAATGCATACATTAATCATAACAATAAAGCACCACAAAGACCAGTTATAAGCATAATCTTTGGTTTATTAAAAATAAAAGTGGGTAAAGCCTGAAAAACTCAGGGAGATGAGACTCAGAGGGATGGTGTCTCACTGCAGTGACTCTTTGAGCTGCCTCCTCCTGTGGTTCCTGTACTGAGAGGAAAAAGAGTCAGAAGAGAGAAGACAGGAAGTTAGATATGACTGTGAAACCATTTTTAAGTATCTAATTTAAATTATGGAAAAGTAAGTATTAGTATTACCAAAACATAATTTAGGTTAAACAAAGTGTGACAAGTTTCATCGTTATTATGAATTTCTGTAAACAGGACTAGTACTCTAATACATGATTAAAGTGTTAAAATATAGGGAGAGAGAGGAGAGAGAAGTTAGTTTGGTCCTTAAAGGGAGATGCAGGCAGTTTAACAGATGGTGTTATAGTGATTCTCCTACTTGTTGCTGGAAGATTGTCCAAGTGGGGTTACCCAGAGACAGAAGTTAGTGAGTGGACTAATTCCAAGGGACAGGTAAGTGTACTGGCTCTTGAGCCCAGCAAGGATCATGCTTGGTAGTAGCAGACTATCTGGCGGATTCTGGAAGCACCAACTGGTCCTTTAGTACTGGGAATTAATTCGGATCTGACGAGGAACCGGTGTACCTGGCAGCATAACGATGACTGAGCTCTGCTCTAGAGGGAGGAGAAGGAGCTCAACCAGCCCTGGCCCTCTACTCAGAAGAGGAACAGATTTCATGGACATCATAACCAGAAAACTATAACAGTAGCTTCATCCATTCTGAAACCAGTTCAGATGTCTGTTTGGGATCATTGTCCTGTTGGACAATTGGACAATATCCAAGTTTCAATGGTCTAGCTCAGGGGTGGGCAATCTCAGTCCACGAGGGCCGGTGTCCCTGCAGGTTTTAGATCTCACCTTGGTACAACACACCTGAATCATATGATTAGTTCGTTACCAGGCCTCTGGAGAACTTCAGGACATGCTGAGGAGCTAATTTAGCCATTTAAATCAGCTGTGTTGGTTCGAGGACACATCTAAAACCTGCAGGGACACCAGCCCTCGTGGACTGAGATTGCCCACCCCTGGTCTAGCTATTGGTTTGAGGTGAATTTGAAAAATTTGGAGCTAGTTTTCTTTCTTCATTATTCCATTCACTTTGCAAAATATACCAGAACCACTGGCAACAAAATATCTCCAGAGCATAATGCTACCACCACCATGCTGTCATGGCCAAATAGCTCAATCTTTGTCTCATCTCACCACAAAGCTTTTCTCCACAAGACATTTGGCTTGTCCATATGGGCAGCTGCTAATTACAATCAAACTTGAAGGCCTCAGTTTTGGAGCAGGTGCTTCTTTCTTGGTTGGTACCCTCTGAGACCTTGGCGATATATAAAAACCATCTTCACCATGGATAGTGACACTGGTGCTCCAGCAGTTTTCAGTTCATGACAGGGTTGAGCCTTGGTGGTTCATCGTTTGTTCCTGAACATCCTAAATAATTTCCTCTTATCTGAGAATGACAGTTTGTGTGTTCTTTCATACTTTGGCAAAATAGTGATGTGTCCAAATAACTTGTGCTTTTACAGTTTGAATCTGCATCCCATCTTGTGTAAATCTGCAAATCTTCTTAAGTCTTGACAGTCTTCTTCGGAGTTTTCCATTGTTCTGAATACTGGTCCATCTAATGAGTGCTCTCAAACAAATCCTTTTGATGCTGGATGCCTGCAGTCAGTCATGATCACTAACAAGAAGTTAATAGACCTTGCCCCTTTCAAGCTAAAAGAACCTTCAGCATCACTTATTAACAATTTAAGTGACTGTATGTATATATTTGAACTTGTATATATAATTCTTTAAATTTTGTGGATTAAAGAAAATCCAAAATAAATTCAAACTTATGCATCCAATTTCAGTTTTTAACATTATTAAAGATGTATGGTGTAAAATCATTGCCCGTGGTCAGAGTATATACATTTAAACTTACCTTGTGTTTTCAGTCTCATTTGGGCCCTTCACTTTCACTCTTGTCCCTCCTCTGCTATCAGTTGAGCTACAAAATAACAGATGTTAATAGTCAACAGGACCATTGAGCCTAAAAACAGTATTTATCCTATTGACTTCTCAGATATGCTCTCTCACTCCTAATTTATAGCCATATATCACAAAAATAGCTAAATGCCTGACTGTAGTGCAATTATCATTTTATCATATTAGGTCACACTCATTGGATATATTTGTTTAAAGAGATCAGACAACCACCGTCCATAACATTATATTAAGCCAATATTTCATTCAATCAGTTCAACAAAAAGTCACTCTTTGATGCTTTTTTCTTATTTCATAATCATGAATGAAAAAAGAAAACACCATGTTAAAATAATTTACAATTAATTATTTTTTTCTGTTTGCTAGTCTAATCTTCCATCAATTAACAGCCCAAAATCTACTAATTAATTAATGCATATTCCACAGATTAACTTTTAATACACAGTGCAGTTTGATTTGTGTGTGCTCATGCATATATTCTCATTTCTTTGTTTTAAAAATACATTTTAAACATCTGTGCTGCTATATGGATATGAGATGGCTGCCGTATGTTGCCAACTTTTTCATTTACTTACCAATTCTGCAATTGAATTATAAAACAGTATTCAAAAAATGATACATGCTGCTCCATCATTATGCTGGCAAAATATTCTTTTTTCTTCCACGCAATAGTTCTGACCTGTCACAATAGAAAGGGGTAATTTGATCTTGGCTGTTACACTCATTTAAATACAGTATGTTGCTCATAAGTTCTTTATTAGATGATTTTAATGTTTAATTGGGTGGGTAGAATCTGCTTCTAGTCATTTCTAGAGTGTGATTCGGGTCTTATGTATAAATGATGCATTTTAACTTCATAAGAAATTATTTATTTTACGTATCATAACCCTGAAATGTAATAACCACTTAATTGGACCTATGGGGAAAAACTGATTAGACTGTTTTTAACTGGTGATCATATCAAAGATCTCTTCCAAGATCCTCTAAACCAAAACAGACCGTTTGGACCCCCTGCATGTTGAAGATTTTGACTCTGCCTTCCACTCTTACTATATGTGGAGTGTTTTGTTTGTTGGAGTGTGCATACTCAACTCAACCACAACATGGCTTTATGTGGGTGTGAGACTTAGAGCATCCTATTGCAGCGATGGTATTGCCTGAAAATTGCAGCTGACCCCAAGAAATTGATGTCTGTGTGGCTCGTTACAGAAAAATTGGTGTTTTCTCTTGCAGTAAACAATCTGTACCGTTATCTACACCAAATATAAGGATGTGATCATTTTTGCTATGGCGACAGATTACCAGGTGCTGCTCAAATAAGAATCAAAAGTCTGTAGCTGTGACACTCTAAGAAGGGAGTGAGACCTCTGATAAACAATACTAAACCTGTGATTACTGTTATTTCTGGATGGAATCCTCCGTTAGACATGTTTTTATGCCTGAAGCAGATTGTCAGGACTTTTGCAGAGAAACTTATTTAAAGCTCACTTTCCCAGATTACACTGTGAAGGATGTTCATCAATTCATTGTGCATTACAATGAGTAAAGGCATACATTGCTATAATAAAAGAACTGTTTTTCCCGCAAGATTCTTTTAAGCTCAAGGTTGTGAAAAATGAAACCTTTTCACAAGCTTTTTAATCAAACTTTAACATTGAGGTCCTTCATTCTAAGAGTGGGATGCCATTTGCTTTGACTCAGATTGTCTCTGTTTCATCTATAATATTATTTCTGAAAATAAACAAATATGGTGTCATTAAAAAGTCATTGAGAGAAAATGAGAGAGATAAATCAGGTAACATTCAACTGTTATTTAGTTACCTAAAGATTACATTTTTAGTCACCTATTTTTGTGTTCTTATGTCTCACAAATCCAGTAGTGTTAGAAACAACTGGTTTAGGCTCATAATTGTGACCGGATTATTTTAGATTTGCACCTGTAATCTTGAGTAAATCTGTCATTTTAACAGAAAATCACATGTAGGCTATTGATTTTCCCTAATAAAACCATTTTTACATCACACACAGCTTCAAAAAGAACATATTATTTGAATAAAAACATGTGCAAGCTTGAGGTTTGAGGCAGGAGACTAATAGTATATATATAAAGTGGTTGACTTTAACTCCTATTAAATCCCAAGGGAGTCGTTTTAGTCACCGCACAGGATGTTCATATGAAAATATTTTTTATTAAAGGGTGAAATTTTAAAAAGCAAGATGATGAAAAAGAAAAATTTTCTAAAGAAAGAATAAAAATGGTTCATATTTTGAACTTCTATCAGTATAAAGATGAAATTATAAAATGAGAAAATTACTTCGAAGCAATATTTACATGTAATGGTTGGGAGCTGTTGGAGCCTCATGGAAGGTCACTAGCACAATTTTCTGTATTATATGAGTTAGTTCACGTTTATAGATGTGCCAGTTCTCAGACTGTCAGCCTTAGGAAAAATAATAGCATGCCCTTCTTTTCAGAATTTAACTGGTGCATGCCTGAACCAACATGTTGTTGTAATTAAAACACTATTTCTGTATTATATACAGTCTGTGGCTTGGACTATGTTTGCACATTTCCAGTGTGCAGTGCTATAGCAAAGCCTGACTCTGAAATGATAATTTCTCCTCGAATAACCACCTACAAATATTTCATGCATGTCACTTATTTTACTGAAAGGATTCTTCAAAGAAGGGATTAGTAGCTGCATGCACAGCCGAGAGAAGCTTTTTGAGCTGCATCAGTGGTCATAAATGTGATCAGCTGTGTCTCACACTCTGCATTTTAACATATTGTTTGCTGGCTTTGCAAATCATTTGGCATATCAAATTGTCCTTTAAACGAGATCTTTAACTTACTTCGCCCCCTCTCATCTCCTAGAGCTTGTGTCTTTTCGAAGCTTCTGAAAACATGCCACCTTATCTCTTGTTTTTGTTTTATATTTGTTTTTATTAAAACTTTCAAATATAACTTTTAGTACGTTTTACTGGTCTGCTGTATTCTTCTATGATGGCTCCTTTAAGACGTTGTGAGTTCATGTCTGAGGTTCCTAATGTGTCCTCACTCCACTCCCTGGGCAGATGTATAGTCTCGATTTGTTTTTATGTTATAGTTTATGTTTTTTCTTACTGGTTGGCAGATTTCGGAAAACTAGCTATCAGACATTTCTGAGGGATTATGAGCTGTGGAAGGAACAATTTCCATAAATGTGCACATTTCATAGTTGGAATGATCATTTTAAACTCACATATTACAGTTTTTTTTCTTTTTTTTCCAACGACGGAAGGAAAATCTGGGTGGCTCCAGTGGCTGATCAGATGGGTGTTGTTCAGCTAGTTTTTACAGTATTACAGTTTCTTTGTGAGTATTTTCCAGATTTGGAATGGCTTTCCATTATATATGAATAATATCTTCTTGCTGAAATCAAAAGTGTCATTTGGCTTAGCCTCTTAATGTGCGTCTCTCTGTTCCCAGCTTGTCATTAAGACATCACAACGACACAGTGGTTTTGTTTTTCCTTTGTTGTTTCTCATTCTTGACTTAATGTATTCATCTTTGCTTTGTGCTTTCTTGTGTGCCTTCCCATCTGGTTTACAGACTCCTGTCTATCCTGCATTTGTAGCTTTTATTGGCTATCTTGTGGGAAAAAAACATTTTCAGGAACAACAGACTGATTTTCTATGATGGTGAAAAATATCTGTGTGAATGATGCCTGCACCAAGAATAAAAATCTACACCCTTGTCAATCGTGTCTCATTTATACTGGTCCCAGGAGACTGTGATGTTTCAGACCAGAAAGCAAAACGGTCCTGAACAAATGAAAAATCATGAAACATCCACACGGATGCCAAAGTGAAGAAGAAAATCAATACAAATATCCTAGTAATGGCCAGAAAAGTAGCTGCCAGATTTGTACAATGCTGTGCTGATACAGAAACTGCAATAGATAGGGCGGATTTTTTTTTATATATAACAAAACATAATATAAGCTTAGATAAAGGGAATTACAGGTGACAGTAGTTGGGGCTTTCCAACTGTACTCTTTATTACTGTATTTCTCATATTACACCATTATTCAAATATATTGTCTTGTTTTGTAACATTAACCACTGTCATCATGTCACCAAAACTCTCCTGTAAATACTGAACTGATGGCTATGCCATAGACTAATTCTCTGCATTTATTACATCTAGCAAACTGTTTAGATGCTTTAATCAATCATATATTCAAACTGGGCCTACTTTGTGGCACTGCACAGCATTTTTATTCTTCAGTCTCATTAATAAAGATGATGTCCCACATTTTAATGCCCATTAGTTTACAAAAGCCCACAGTGGGAGACGTGTACTTTTTAAGGTCTCTCTTTATCCCATTATACAGATGAAAACATAATAAAAAAATCACATGGTCCTTTGTAGGTGTTAAAATTAGATAAATGCAGCCTCAAATCAATAAAATACATGCAATTGTTGCTGCTGGTCAATTAACGAAGAGTTATGTGGTCATTTACCAAAAATTTGAAGCCATTATTTAACAGTCAGAAAGATTATTTACATGTAGCGATCTATTGTCAAGCATGGTAGTGGAGGGCTGATGATTTGGGCTTGTTTTGCAGCAGCAGCAGAACCTGACCACCTTGCAGTCTGGGAGTAAGCCTTATTCTAGTCATTTTGATCCTGAATGGATAAGAGAAAATTCATTTTTTACAATTCATTTTTAATACATTACATTTTTGCTATAATTACTTTTTTTATTTACCACAAAGTAAAATATAGTGTCCTGTAATGTCACATTCAGTCATTTCAGTCTACCTTCAGTATCAGTAAAGTGTCCCACACAAACCAACTCCTTGCACCACATTTAGTTTGCTGAGATCTGGTCACCCTACTTTTGATGGTTGTAGCAGATCTACAGCATTCTTTTTACTGTTTTGGCTCTTAAAGAGTTGATTATCTACAGTCCTAATAAGCATAATTTAAAGCCAGTTAATGTAAAGATGTTGGATTTTTGATATGGCACTGTTTCCAAAAATGCTGAAGAATAACATAAACCTCTTGTTTGTTTCTATGATGTCTGTGTGTCTGTTTATGTCTGGCCTATTTCTTTTAAAGAGAGCTTGGGGAGCTGCATGCTCCTGAAAAAGTGGAAGTGTTACATTATGAATGGGGAGGTAGATAACTTACAATGCAATCACTCAGCACAGTGCAAACCTGAGATGTTCTCACATATCCACATAACAAAGCACACATGTGTGATAGCCCTCTGAGCAAAGGGGAAAAAGGCTTTCTATCTTACTTTGTGCTCTGAAACTTTTGAGTGACTCTGTTCTCCAACGATGCCCGTATGTCTGTTTTCTGTTAAAAGGAAATGAAGATTAATGTAATATTTCTGAACGTGTATATGATTCAATTTATAAATTGATCACAATGAAGACTGTGCGAAAAATATTCATTAATGGTTAAAAATATGCGACTTAAAAAAATATAGCAATAAATATTTATGATGTCACAAGGCTGATAAATCATCTGTCCGTCAGAGTTTCTCAAAGTTAAGCTCAATGTGACTTTGTGGCACATTAACAGAAGATGCTGCCTCTGCTTATTCATTTGCATAAGCCGCACACAGTCGATTTTAGTTGCACCTTAATTTGCATATTGCTGAGCAGTGTCCCACTGTTTAACAGCTGGTTATATTGCCATCCCCAGCCCACCTCCCCCACATAGCTCTGCCTGGGAATGGGTGGGAGGGCATCTGGTGGAGCTCGGCACAGGTAACTGAGGTCACCTGTGGCCTCAGGTGATGTGGCACCCACACCGATGTACCGGGTAAAGTAATTGGATCTTGGCCTATAGTCTCCGATTCCATCTGGACCTGGTGAGTGGATAAAGCAGGTTAAAAAAAAAAAAAAAAAAAAAAAAATCCAAACAAACTCAAAGCTTTTATTCACAGCTTTAATAAACTTAAGTACAATAAAAATCTAGTCTATATTCAACTTAAGGCGATTTAATAAATATTATTTCTTTTATGGAGTATTTTACCAAAAGGCCACGCTTTCTCCATAGTTCCTCTTTTTAATAGAGTTACATAACAAAGATATGCATTGTCAGTCCATTAGAAATATTCAAATGCTGTCTGTTACATAATGAAATAAAGTGATGGTTAAAAAGAACTAGGCTATGTGCATATCGCAGTGTAAGGATTCGTTCTGGACAATGATATGGTCTGCAGAAGGACACTGTGTAAATTTCCACTGTTACACAAACACAGATAGGCACAAATAGTCAGTTTGATTCAGGTTATAGTGCCATCATGTGTCCAGTTACAGCTATATTTGCTTGGACACACACCATTTCCTTGAATATTTAATAATTGATCAACCATGGTGTGCATTTTAAAGCGCAATTACAGGAAACTGGGTTACAGTTATCTGGCAGCAAATACTTTCTTATTAATTCCAACACACTCACACTCATAAAGTATTATAGATATGGCAGTAGAGACATTGCTTCAACTCTAATTTTAACTTCATAATTTGATCCCCCAGAACTTTAGTGAGTTGAAGAAACTAATAAAAGCATCTTCTCTGCATACATCGGCCTACCTGTAAAAATCATCCTCTGTCCATACTGTGGCTGTCCTGCAGTTGTTTCACTGTTTTGCATCATTTCTCTTCCTGTTATGTTTGGACTAGTTGCAGACTAGATACACCTAGATAATGGCCACCCATGGGTGATAACATGAGCCCAGCAGTCTGCTCTGTCCTCAGGGCCATGACTGGTTGTCATGGAATCATTACTTGTATCCTAGTTACAGCCTAAAAGCAGATTATACTTTAAGTGTTGAACTATGCCCATTCACTCCTTTATTTATATGAAGTATTTATGTATTTATTTATGTCAAGCCCTGTAAAATTAAGTAAAATATATCCCTGTCCCTGGTTATAAGTAAATTAATTGTTATTTATTAAATACATTAAAAAGCAGCTTTCCATTCGGTGCATAATAAAAACAAAACCTTGTTGATGAAGCAATGAAATACAAAATGGAAAGAGAATGGTTATTAAGCACATAGCAACCACGCAAACAGCAGAGATAAACAAACTGCAAATAACAGAGTGAAAAACCAATTACACAATGAAATGAAATGAATGAATGAATAAATAAATAAATCTATTCATTTATTCAGAAACTCGATGAAACTATCAACCATGAATGCAAACATAACAGGCTATTAAGAGTGGACTTGAAAAAGTCTTTACAGTTTGATTTAATATGAACAGAAAAACTGTTTCAGAATCTTTGTAAAGCAAATGAAAAAGTCCACTCCATGTGAGCGGGGAACTGAAAAAGAGCAGATAATAATCTAAGTTACCCCAAGGCAGAAAAGTTAGTTTTGTAAAGCTAAAATGTTAAGGGCTTACTAATTTAACCACCACAAGCCAGAATCTTGAAAAAGCTTGACCCCATGTACAAGGAGTTACAGTAATCCAACTGTAAAGCATAAAAACTACTTTCCTCAGACTATTAACAGAGGGGAAAGAACTCTTAAGGAAACTTTTCACAATTCATTGATCAAGACAGCTAAACATCCTTGTTGGTGAACAAAAGACAGTCTGCTGTAATTGAGAGGTAAAACTATGTTTCATCAGCATAACAGTGATGAGATATCATATTTTTCAAAGATGGATACAAAGGGGAGGAACAATGGAAGATATAAAAGTAGCCCCAACACAGACCCCTGGGGGATACCACGTTTAATAGGACCAGACACCGGAGTATAACCATAACCTGCCGATCAGTTTTGGCCTGAAATTGACAAAAAAAAAAAAGGTTTGTCTTCTGCATTTTGGTCTAAACAAGACTTGATTTTTTAGGGATGTTGGAGTGAATAACCTAGGTAGCAGCTCAAACTGTCTTCAGGGTCTATGCTAGGTTTCTGCAATAAGGGTGGCACAGCTGCTTGTTTAAAACAGGAAGGAAACACTTCATTGATCGAATAGCAATGAATTATACACCAAGGTTCATATTTTCGTATTTTCTCACAACTGCAATCCCTCATTGAGTCACTTGGTGGAGCCAAAGCATAATTTTTGCCACATTACGCCCTCCGTTCCCTTTTTTGTTAAATGGACTCGCCCATGATTAGCCGCCTCCTTGTGACAATAATCTCTGTCAAGTGAAATACAACAACAGCCGGAAAGGAAATGCCACGGTGCTCCCTTCAAAACAGAACAACATAATTTCTCAGCCAAAGCGGACTTGTAGGGAAAATAATAACCTTGAATCAAAAACCTGCACGTTTACAGAAGAAACTAAAAATAATTCTCTATAACAGCTTACTATATGGTGGATTATGAGGTGGACACCACTGATTTTCTTTCTTTAAAAACGGTCATAAGCAAAGGTAATTTTTACATGGAAGCCTTACATAAAAATGAAAAAAAAAATGATGCAAAACACATCCAAATGCACATTTATTTATTTATATTTTGCCCAAAACTTCCACAGCCTTCATTGTCTTTTTATTAGCATCATTTGGGGGTATTATTTTGAAAGGTTATAAGTAACGTCCACTGGTAACTCCGCTGGTCTTTATGCTCTCGGTATGTCAGTCACCATGGTGGCATACAACAGAGCAGAGCGGCGGCGGCTCTATCTTCACTTTTAGCTCCATCAAAATGCAAACATAGTAGATTTTCTCAGTGAGAGGACGCGAGTCTTCCTCTGATAATGGGCGCGAGCTGGTTGCTGACGGGTTAGCCGCTTGCTATTTCCTCACTTTTTTGTTTGCTGGATCCTTACATGGAATTTCTCCCCCGTCGCTAGCAGAGCAGAATGCTGAAGAGACAAGGAATGGCTTTAATGAACGCTGGCTTGAATAAAGGGACAACACTTTTTACGCTAAGAAAATAACTCTTAAGAGAGGGAGTTTGACCGGCGCTTTTAAAGGAAGTTTCCTCCCCGGCGAGGACCGGTGTTGGCAGCCGGATTCGGCACGGGCAGCAGAAAGACAGACACCCTGAGGAGACTGCTCGGCTGTCTGGCTCCAGTCGTGGCCTGGCTCAGGGCACTCCCAGCTTACCCGCTAGCATCTGAGCACAGGCGACGAGAATAAAGCAAGACAATAGGGGGACTTGTTTTGTATATATCCTACCCCTGGATATAAGTAATTTTAAGGATAAGGAATTCCACATCCTCTAGACGGCTTCTTCCAAAACAATGGCGTCTTACGTGGATAACAGCTTTCGGCAGGCTGTGATGAAGAATCCGGCTGAACGGACGCAACAGGTCAGAAGAAATTATTCATTGCATGTTGCTGCTAATTGGATTTTCATGAAAATTAGTAGCCTCCGCCGTTTTTTGTCACTTTGTTGCTACATTTTACCATTGCAACATTTTAAAGTGTAACAGTTAAACAGTGTTTCTGAGTGCAACTGTTGCCATTCAGCTCGTCTCAGCGGCTACATCCCGCTAAGCCCTCTATCAGCAGAGATAATCAAGGCTACTTAATGTAACAGGAGCTGCGGCCATTGGTGGGACTGTAACCCGCCTGTGGCGTATCGCATCGCTCTGTGTATTGTGGTTTTACATCTCTGCACGTTGCAAACGTCGTCTCTTGCAAAACTGATTTATTTATTTTTTTTTGCATACAACAAAATCTAAATGATAATGGTGACAGAGCTATATGTAAGGGTGTTAAAAGAGAATAACACAAAGGAGACGAAGGAAGGGCAAGGGAGCCGAGAGGAAATCAGTTTGATCAGAAATGAATAGGATGTAGAAAATCGGTAATTGGGCGCAAAGTCAGGCTCGTGGACAGCACACTGCCCTGATGCAGATGGTGCACATGAAAAGTATAAACAATGTTACAGTAGGGGAAGGAAGTATTAAGACTAAGAACATATGTAAAATGCATAATCCTGCTAAAGTACCGTAATATTACAAAAGTTTAGCCTTAAAATAATAAATAAAATATGTTTGTGCAGAGTCATACTTTTTTTTTATTGATGCATTAATGCGTAAATCACACTAACATTGCAGGTGGAGATGCAGCATTAGTAACTAGCATTACTGCTTGGAAGCTCTATAATAACAATTTAAAAAATACCAACATGGTATAGTAATGGATGTATTTTTAAAACGTACAAAAGATGCATCCAAAATAACTTACAAATACTTAAATGAGATATAAGTACATTGAGGGTCAGTGTCGCCCCATACCCACTCTCCAGGCACATCCCTGTTTGAAAGTCAAGGACAAGAGGCTAATTCACAGATAGCGCGTGGACTATATTGGGCTGTAAATTTGGACATTACCCCGGTTTATGGTAGACGTTGACAGACTAATGCTTCTGATGACTATCCTGTAGGTTACTTTTGATACCGCTTCACCGACTATTGGTAGTGGTCCATTAATGTTTTGTTATACAGTTTCTGTGGTGGACGGACATTGGTGCTTTTCTTGTCGTGCAGTTAAAATCGGGAGGAAAAAAATCTCCCAAACAGTTCCCTGCTACTTGTTTCTAAAGCTCAGTACTGTTACTTCTTTGTCCTACCTCTGAGAAGTTTGTAGTGCAATCCATATCCTGCCTGAACATGCAAATCCTGTGGGCTGTGGTTGTGACCCTTTGAGCTGCACATGCTTGTACACACCCAGGCTAGTAAGGTTTCAGATATATGACGTTATGCTTTGCATTTTTGCAAAGCTCAAATATAAATCCAGTTTGGCTGTGAAGCTGAAATCATTTCATTTGAGCCGTCTCCACGGCTCCGGTGCCAAAATCTTTACACATAATGGACAATCGATAGTCCATCACTTGAACCAGAGAGCTACAGTTAGTGGCACAGCCTCTGCCCATGTCTATCTCACATTAAGGAAACAATTATGGTGTCACTGGTGTCACATTGACAGACTAATGCTTCTGCTGTAAAGACCATGCCCTAGGCTCATGGTCTTTACAGCTTTATGCAAGTTGTAATTTGTATGGGTGACAGATGCCAACATGGTGATGGAAACTGGATAAAGAATTTGGCTTGTCTCACTAGCAGCAGTCTCATCTAAGATTGCTTCATTACCATTTAATGAGAAGTATTTTCATTGTTATTGATCAGTGTATTTTTAATTAACTGTCTTGTCTTTAAAGAAATGCTTTACATTTTTGAGAAGCTTTAATTTAAAAATTTGTGTCAATCTATTTTTTTCTTTTCTGAAAAATTTCTCAGGAAACGAAAACAAAAACATTTTTCCTATATCTGGAATTCTCTCAAGATCTGTGTCTAAAGCATAACCCGCCTCAACTTGCAACCCCACCTGTAAGAATTTACATCAGCATAGCTTTATGGCCATCTCAAAGGGCTGTTTATGAGGCAGTCCTAACCTGCCAAGAGTATGTGAGAAGATATTAAGCACTTGGAATTTCTTGGCTTGAAAAGTGTCAGATTAAAATACTTCAATAAAATATGACCTTCTGGAAGACTCTGTAAAATGATAATAAAAAAGAAATCACTGGTATGCCTCTGGTCCTTGAGCACTTTGGAGCCACGGTATCAAATCATGCTGTGTAAGTATGCAAACATTTCATCCCAGAGGGCTTTACTGTAGGAAGTCTCTGCACTTCTGAGTGAGTGAGTGACAGGTTGGAAGGAGGAAAATGCTTCCCAGATCCCATAGGTCATTGCAATGAAGAAAAATGAACAGCGAGGTTGACTAGGGCAATTTTAACAGCGACTGTGATTGAGAATGATGGTGTCATTTGGGACATTGTAACAGGATTTGAATGCATCCACGTTGTTTTACAGTTACAGAGAAGTCCAAAGGAATAAAAGCTCCTGGAAAGCCTCTGCTTTTTCTGCAGAAACCACTATATGGAAATCTTCTGACTCTGCACCTACATTGTCATTGTTTTTCTGTACCAGCACCTTTCCCAAGTGTTCCTTTCAAGTGTCTCGGGACTGTGCTGGCTCACACAGTTTATCCTAATGGTGTTGGCAGGACCTCTCTGTCAGGATTAGCCAACAGTTAGAGGGATCTGTCTTTATCGCTCAGGACTCGCCACACAGTAGGATTTGACCTATAGCATACGGCAGGTTAAATAGCTGACCACTTGACAGGTAGTGTTCTGGCTGGCTTTGTTGCTCTCTGTCCTTTGTGGAGTTTATTTATATATATTTTTTTGCACTGTAAAGGGAAGGAAGAGCCCTGAATTTTTGACATTTAAGGTCAAAGAATAATCAAGAGGGAAGGAGATGGAGGACAAGGATGCAGTTTTTCTCTGAAGCACTGCTTTTTTTTCCAGCAGTGACATAAATTAAGATAATATGACATGGCTATTTGATCTGTGATGTCTTTTTTTAAAATCTGATATCTTTAATATATAAATTCAAACATATACTACACAGAGAATTACTTCCCTTCAGTTAAAGCACGGTTTCTGAAACTCGCGTTGTTTTTCTGAGACTTGCTCTCAGTGGCACTGTGTCGTGTCGTTTCCATTAGTTCTGTTTGTGTGACGATTTTACCAATTATCAGTTCATATGTTCATAACTTTTCTCCCAATCCAGGCATTTTGATTTTGTTCTGTTGTTGACGGATTTCCTTTACACACTATAAAATGCAGGTTTTTCTGTGGTTTTACTTCTTTAGTTCTTGACTGTCTGTTATTTTTAGGTTGTATTTTGATCTCTGTACAAATGACAGCGAGCCAGCTTCAGGAGAGGTATACTGATGTGTAAATCTTTGAGGACAAAGGCAGACATGCTTGGCTAATTAGCTCAATTTTAATATTCCATTCATTATCATTGTGTTATTAAATTTTTTTGCCCAGTGTCACATATTCTAATAAATACGCACACCATCACTGAGTTATTGTAAGACTTTCAAACATTTTATTTTTTAGTTTTATTCTTAAATATTTTGACTTTTAAATAAGAAGAATGAGATTTTCATTTGTTTATAAAATTCTGTTATGTTTTTGTTTAAATTGAACAAAATCTTCAAGAGCAAACTTGATTTAAGTGGATTCAGTGTCTCTGTTTGGCCACTTAAAATGGGTTATAAATGCAGTGAAATTAGCTGGTTTGAAGATTAAAAAGACAGCTTGCACAGACTGAAAATGAATTAATGAGTGATATCACTTCGTTTAGTTTTGCTGGAACCAGAATGTGCACATACTTGTCTTTCTGTGGTGCGCAGTTGTGGCTCTGGTTTATTTTCAGCAAGTAGATGGATGCAGGACGGACATCTCTCCTCTTGTTTAGCCAGGTGGCAAAGCTAAAGGCCACAAACAACAGTCCTCTGCTGTGGTGACCCCGTTTCGCAGTCACATAGCTGGAAGGACACGCTGCCTACTTTGCATTGTTTCCACATATTCTGGATCAGCATAAGAGATCAGAGAAGACCTGCAGTGACCTTATAAGAGACACTAGGGGGAAGATGGATGAATTTAGAGGAATGTAATGGCCATTATTTAGCCTTGCAAATTGCAGTTAGTAAGGTAAAGAACCAGTCAATCCAGTCCAAACATCTTCAATGTTTCTGATTATGAAATAATCATGATTGAGAAGCGTCAAACAGAAAATAAAGTAGATGGCAGACAGAGATGGGTTTTTATGTGTGTTTATAAATTTTGTAAAAGCAAACTATATTTTCTTTTAATACTGAAGTATTGCTTTGTGAGTACAAACAGTAGTTTAAATTTTTTTTTTTGATGCAGCAAGGCTTTTACAACTTTAATCAGTTTATGTATGTCTGATAATCAAAGCATTTGCCAGACTGCGAAATGACTAATATGGACAAACCCATCCTGGTGCTCAGCATCCTGCTTAGCGCAGTCAGGAAGAGGAAAGCCGTCAGGATGCTTTTAGAGGAGGAAGAATGTCTGAGAACCCCAAAGCTTTGTTTTTATTTTTTTTGAAGAGTGGTGTTGTTTTCTAGCTACCTTTCTATTTTTGTAACGATGTCAGAATCATGGAAACATCTATTTAAATCCCAATCACTGGTTGAAAAACAAGGATGAACTTCTGTAGTGTTTTTTCCCCCCTTCTATTTCTTATATGCAGGAGTTGTAATGGTGCAATCTTCCTAGGCAACACAAGGTTTCCTAATTCTCCAAACCGCCAATCTGTCCTGTATATTTAGGTGCTGCTTGCCTTGGCATTTGCAGGCACTCTGCAGCAGTAACCCTGTAGAAGTAAAGTGATGTCACATGTTATTCTTGTGTTGAAAGCGGAGACGGCATACAGACTGAAGTGGTTACACACACCGCGGTCTCAGTGACGTACATTTCCCAGTTTAAATACAGGAGATGATTTCAGGAAGGACTGGAGGGAAAAAAAAAAAACTCCCAACATATGATGCATTCAAAGAAGACCGGCACAGTTTCTTACTCAGTTATTTAAATCATACTTGCACATCTTCTTTTTTTTTTTTCCCCATTAGTTTTTTTTTTTTTAATATGTTGTTGTGATGGCACTAAAGCATAGCATTGTCTGCTGGTAGGTAGACTCATAAATCTATTGATTATACCATAAAAAGACTTAAATCTCATGACTGTATAGGATGCTGCTGATGAAAAAGTTTGATCTTATAACCCCTTTTACTGCAAGAAGATGACATTTATAGATGTTATACAGTTCATCGGTCATATAAATGTCTGATATCGTAATTGAATACAAGGCAGGCATGTTTTACATTCCTGAGGCTATTTTACTTACTGGAGTAAACCAGGATGTTTGTGTAGCCCTGCGTGCCAGTTACTCCCTAAAATCTAATAATGAAAAGGGCAATCCAGAGTAGTTTGTTTAAATGCACCACAAAGGTTGAAGCAAATTAAGCACACAAACACTTTCGCTATTCTATAAAGCATCATAGCTAAAGCTCTTCAGCTTTTGGGTAATAGGGGTGTATTTCTACAATAAAGTTATGCGAACATGTAAAATACTGTTAGGGATGTATAAATGAAACCTGTAAGAAATGCTTGACATTAATTAAGGATGATGACTGTATTCCAGCTGTGATAATATGTGAAGTAATTTAAATTTTTGTGTATTCTCAGCTGGTTTTCAGCTTGGCTGATTTGGCGTTAGCTTTAGGTTTTGTTTTGATTTGTTTTATTTATATTTTTTCTGGATAGTTTTTCCAGCTGAGAAGAATTTGGGAGAAATGATGTACTTTGCTCAGTAGTTGTTTGGAAGTAGATCTGCAAAAATGTGCATTGTGGCTGCATTGCATTCTGGTTCATTGAGGCTACAGAGACATACACATTTTATTTTGTTTCTTTTTCCCATGTGCTTAAACGGCAATTGTAAATTTGGAGACGAGTTGGTGTTTTTCTTTTAAAAAATTGTGTGAAATATGTTTTTTAGGGAAAGTGATGCATGAATTGTTCGCATTTTCTGGTTTAGCACTAATCATATCAAATATCATTTTAGGTGCTGTTGTGGTGGAGCTTGTCAGCAGCTCGACCCAGTTTTTTTCTTTGACCCAAGAAAACGAGTGTGGTGAGGTAGACTTCATCTTCAGGGGATGCACTTGAAAAAGTGTTTTATCTCACAGAAGTTGAAAGTATCCTCGATTTCCTTGAGCTAAACTGTGTTCCTTTTACAACAATGGAGTGTGAGAGAAAGTTAATGCAACACAATGGCTGAAATGTTTATCCAGACACCCCTGCTGGCTTCTGAGTTGCTTACTCTGCACTTTGAGGTTGCTAATTTCATTTTCTACTCTTGGAAGTTTTTGCATTGAGGGCTCACTCCAGGTTATCACAGTGGTAGCTTTGATCAGTTGACAGGTACTTTTCTTTTTGAACCGCTTTGCAGTACTTACAGAAAAATGCATTGTCTCAAAGCATTGCTATCTCACTCTTAGTGCTACTCTTAGTGTTAATTGGAAAATTCAATGATTATGTGTAGTCCTGGGTTTCTCAGGTTTGCGCTATACATTTGTACTTTAGTGAAAAACATTGTTTTAGTACATTTATGTGCTACATTCCATGAGATATTTTTAAAGCAAAGCAATCCTGTTTTGGAGTCGAGGCTCCAAGAATTCCATTGGCCTTTATAGCGGAAGGCAGTAGACCTCATGCCACTGAGTGACCACAGTCTTTACATAACTTAGCATGAGAACCACTTGACTGTGATATTTGCGTGACTGCTATTGAATTACCCTACTTACTATAGCGCCCATTAAAACCTTTTTTGGGTGCGACTTGGAGGGGAAAAAGTGACGCCTACATTACAGAGAGCATGAGTTGAGAAAAATTTAATACTCTGAAAGTTTTGCAATTCCTCAAATCTTGGCTAACACAGTTAATCTGATCTTTGCCTTATTGTAACACCGAGCACTTCTGGATATAATCTAAAGCTCTATATTATGCAACAATTACTTTGTCTGTGATGGTTCTACTATCCTTGTTGTAAACAAGTGCCAGACTACTTTGAGTGAATGTGCTGCTTAGCTTCAGTCACACAGAGTACAGGCTCGCTTTGCTGTATAATCTACTATATAATCCTTCCTCATGGTGAACTGCTCAGACATGACGTGGATCAGATGGAGAGCTGATTAATTTGTGTGATTAGTGAACTCTAAATCCCACTATACTGGTTCGCCACGTAGCTAATACTTCACACTATTTGTAACAATGGCACAGGGCGATTCCGGACAGTTCTTATTGCAACAACGGGTAAAAATCAGGGAAATGTTCTTAGTGGAGCTGCATATATACAAACCGTAATGCTGTATTTGTTTTTGAATGCTTTGATTTGGAGATTTTTGTATCAGTTGTAGTGCAACACATGCACTGAGATTTGTTTGTCTGAATGCTTTCACCCTTACGAATATGCATCCTTTTACTCTAACTAGTCAGGCTCTATAATAGTATCGCTCAGTGTGTCTGTGTACTTTGTTTTATTAACACGTTGCCTCTAGTGATGGCTCACCTGCCTGAGCTGATGGTTTAAAATATTTATCAGTGAGACACTGCCAGCCTGCTTCACTGCACCAAAAAGCACCGTCGTAGCTGACACTGTAATTGAGAAAGGGTCTTTGATTTTTTTGATTTTTTTTTTTTAAATTAAAGCTCCTTTTTGTTTTTATGATATGGATTTGTTATTTCACAGATTTGAGATGGCTTAATTAACATATAAGATTAAAAGGAGTGAAATATACAGACCTCCCTACAGTAGTGACCCCTTTAAACAGGGGAACAGCCGACAGTGGTACCTTCAGTCATCAGAATCAAATGGCGCCTTTAAACCCCGCCAACCCAAGCACAAAAGTGTAAACACACACTGCAAATTAAGTGGAAGTGTGCTGTAATGACATGTTACAGTAGTGATAACATTGTCAGTCTTATCATGCACACAATTACTGAGTTTGTGATGCCATGTGAAGTAACATCATGTAATGACAATCCATAATAATTGTACACCACTTGGAGCACATAAAGGGCGGGGGGGGGAGTGAAATCATCAGGGTTCGATGTTGGTCAGATTGCGGAATGACACAATGCAAAATAATACACAGTGATAATGGGAAGTGGCTTGGTGTGAGAGTCATACGCACAAGGCTGTGTGACTGTGTAGTGAGCCTGATGCTGTAGTGTTCAGCTGTAACACTTTTTGCTGGATGTGTCTTTGATCCTCATGTGGCCTGTCATGCCTCATGCAAACTGTGGTTTATCAACAGCTGTGCTGGTGGTAGGCAGGTGATTACTTGCCATGTGAGCTAAGAGAAGCGATTCATTACAACACTAGCGTGAGCAAAAACAGCTGTCTGGGTTAATGGATGCTGTTGTCAAAAGTGAAAACTGCAGCAGCAGACCTTGAGTTCTGCCAGCAGGAAGGAGAACTGGACGACTTAAAAACGAAACATTTTCCCCATTTTGAAATCGGCTATTAGTTATAGTGTTGTTCCACTTCCTGTGTGCAGTGGAGGAAACTGGTGTACGATATATGTCTTGTTGCAACCTTATCTTTGTAATTGGTCCCTGAGGGTTTGACTAACCTGTGGCTGGTCACGTTTCCAACTCTGCAGCTCTCCATCCTTCCATTAACCATCAGGGAAAATGTCTGTTTATTACCAAGGCCTCAACGTAATCTGATTCTCACTGGAATGTTTGACAGTTTCTTGCTGCTTCCTGCTTTTGGAAAGAAGGGGCATAATTATCTTTGGCTTGCTTGATCTGAACCTTCAATTACATCCTCTTTCTAACGGCTCCGAGTGAAGATTGCTTGGGTGCCAGTCTGAGATTATCAGTATGCTCTCTCCTGGTCTTCAACTAGAGAACTTGTGAGTGTGCTTTGAATTTTTAGGCTCTTTCCTTTGGGAGAAGTTTGTGTAAACACATTTACTGCTGTGATGCAACATTTCCCTTGCAGCGCTGTTGACATTGATTTCACTCTGACATTGTGGCACCATTTTTTTTTTTTCCCCCCTCCTCACTCCTACAGCAATAACCTCTCTCTAAATGTTGTGACGTCAGTTATAGCTGAGCATTACTTATTCAGTCTTCAGCTCATCAGCGTCTCAGACTTTGACCAGGCTAATTGACACTTGACTTGGTTCACCTCAAACGGCAATCCACTGCCAGGCGTTTTCCCATATGGCCCTATAGTTCCTTCACACTTAAGCCACTCCTGTTGAGGGCAAACACTTTTCATTAATCATCCTTGCCACGATTAGTATGCAGATCTCCTTAGGTGTTGTGTTGCCTTAATGTAGCAAACGCCAAGTATCAAAAATAGGCTTACATAACGTCACACTAGCAGTTCTTTTGAGAGGCTAATGTGTGTGCAATCTTCTTAAAGTGGTATTTGCTTATTTGTGATTGAGTAATCTGGTTACCTCCAATGAGAAAGCAAACAAGGACTGTAAAGGGCCGTACATAACTCTCTAAGAAAGGGAATATTGTTGAGAAAAGGGGCGTTAGTCTGAACTGTACAGCACAACACAATGAGCACAAGTCTGTGACAGAAACATGATTCTGTCATTGTGACTAGCATGTCATAATGACAGAATCATGATGCTCCTGCAAGTTTATTCATTGTAAAAACCTCAGGCGAGTACATTTTCATTGGTGCTTCATTTCATCCATACTGTTAATGTGATTCTGTGTCAAGAGTGAAAACTCAAGATAATGAGAAGTGATTCAACCCTAGCATGGGGAGTAGTGGTTGGTGTTAATGTATTTTACCCACTTGGTTAAAAAATGCACATATTTGGGGTGGGAGATAATTCAGACATAGCTAATGTATTGTGGCTTGGCTGCAGGGTTTTTATTGCACAGAATAACTTTTGATGTCCCTTAAAGATGTTTTTATGAGTTGTATAAGCAAGCTAGGCTAAACTCTAGGCAAGGACTGACAGATTTACTGCCGAAATTCAGTTTTACCATCCTTCACCAGGCTATACTGGCCTCTCCAGGTGGTTTTAATGGTATTTTTTAAATCTCAGTTTTACCACCACATGGAGACTGTTTATGTCTTTTGCATTGCTAGCAGCCCGTCCTTCGGCATCTTTAGAAAGTAGCTGCATAGTAGGTGGTGCCCTGAACCTTGTTCACATTACCCCAATTCATTCTTATCCCTCTACAGGAAAAACATTTGTTTCGTATTATTTTATGCAGTAGGCCCAGTACGTGTCATTAACACAATATAAAGGCTTCACTACAGGGTATTTCTGCAAGTTTTTGCAAGTGCTATGGATCTAAGCCTCACTTTACCACTGAGATGCACAATATGTCAGATGTTTATAAGACAAGTACTTGGTGAAAAGCATCCTTCAGTTAAACCTAAAGCGATCATTATGTTAGTTCTCTGTGAGGAAACATTTGATTGGTGAGGTGACATGATGTGACTCTTATCAACTGGGGGTGACTGGTTAACATATTTTAATGGGATGTCTTTTGTTAATATTTTTTGCTTTTTAGTAGATCATGGCCTTTTTTATTTTCATTTACCATCTGTTTAAAGGTGATTTGTGCACTTGTTTAAATTGAATACATGTATTGAAATTTTTTTGTCAAATTCACCCACTTCGAATTTCTGGCCATTGTCAGTTGTTATCAGTCCCATAGATAAGAGCAGCAGGCACCTTCCTGTAACAGCATGTAGTGCAAAAGGTGTGTTATCCTCCATTCTAATTGGGAAAATAACTGCATAGGTGATCTAGAGGATCTTCAGTGACTGTGTGAATAAAGTGCATGTGAAATCCTTGGAACTTCCTAACTTGTGGTTCATGTGTCAAAGGGTTTGTGTGTGTTAACTGTAACCATGATGTAAAAGTAAACACGGAAATCCAAAAGCAAACAGCAGGTTAAAATGAAACTAAAGATGATGAGCCTCAAACACAAGTTTCATCCGGCTGAAGACTGTTTCAATAATGTTGTAATTATCGTCTTCCAGTCACTCCCAGTCTGAAGATCGATCTTAAATTAAGCCATTATGTGGTGCTTTAGAAGAGCTTTTTTAAATGCCACGATACCCTATAAATACTTTTTATAGTTATTTTCCAATAGCCCTACCAGCGTGAAAATGATGGCGTTTAAAGAGGCAAAAGTTGCAGTGATTCCTCATCTTATTTTAAATGATATCAGTGTGTTATTACTTGATCGTTAAAATTTTAATGGTGCTTAATTTTTAAAAAAATGTTGTATTAATTGTACCTTTGGAACAAAGAGCTTGCTAGCCAGTTAAATACTACTTGTGCACAATGATGGGAAAACCCTTCAGCAGTTTTTGTTGTCTTTAGTTTCTATTTACATTGTAAGCTAATAGTTTCCTCACTGAGTCATTAATGGAATATTACAAAGTTTCATATGACTGTTAAGAAAATGGCGTTTGTTCAGTTAGCCAATTTGACTAACTGTTATAAAAAATGTCATTTCAAAAGATGCTATTATGTTGTACAATGTTCATTTAATTAAAATGTGCCATGTTCCTGTGGTTTCTTTTACTACTGGTTATATTGATGTAGAATGTCTGCAACTGTGTTTATACTTGACTAAATGAAAACTGTATGTAATTACATGTTGCATGCTCTGCTATAGGCTTCTGAATCCACCAGATCCACAAGTATAGTGTAGACCCAACACAATGACTCCCTGTTGCAAGCAGCTTGTGCTTGTCAAAAACGTTTAAAATCACACCAGTCATATTGTCGCTACATTGGAAATGGCCACTTTAGTTAAACTGTACCAACTGCAGTAGTGCACATGCCAGGAAGACTGAAAAAAGGGCTGGTGTTATAGACCCCCCCTTCCCCATTTTTAAAGGTAGCAAAATGGACCATTTAAAAAAAGAACATCTATGGCCACTTGGAGGAACACAACAAAAGCAATTAAAGCAAATACAGACTGCTATAAGCCAATGTTCCAAGAAGACTCAATGAATTGAAACTGTGAACTGGAAAAAAACAATTAGCTGGAGTTTTCTACCCTTCAGATTTGATTAACTTGAATATGGCCAAGAAAAAACGGGAAATTTCATCTTGTGACTGAAGTCTTTAAAGATCACAATTGTTTGCCATGTTTCTTTTGTAAAACTTCCTCAGGATATAGCCTGAAATCCCCTTCCGTCTGGAGGGAAGGCCTATTTCAGCATGAAGTGAAAGGCCTTGGGTGGGATCGTAAGCCAGTTCTGTAAACAGGAAATTTCCATTCAGGACTTAAGTGGGCTTGTTGTCAACCAATGTGGTGCATATACCACACACAAGAAAATCAGTTGTTAAGTTGTGAAACATTTGCAAATCCTAAGCTGGGGTTCAAGAACTGACATTAATGTACAGCGTAATTGTGATTGGATGCTGATACCGCTATTTTCACACAGGAGACATTGTTGGCTTTGTATGCTTAAGTGTCTCTCTGCTGTTGCTTTGTAGCTGTTGTGACCTAAAGTGGCACCTCAGCAGATACATCATCAGCTTTCATTGACTAAAGTGTTTTATTCCCCCCTGTAGCTTTTATTGGAATGGGGGGAGGGGGGGCATTGTTTCTTTGTCTCCTTTGGATTCAGCACCACGGTCACAGCTTTTGAGATAAAAAAGATGAGAAATCACACCTAAAACAGGCAAGCACTAGACCCTGCTCCATTGTGATGGCAGACGATGAAAGAGCATAGATGACAATGTTGTTAGCTACTAACAAAGGCATTGGTGCTGGCTCACTCTCAGCTCAGAGGGAACTTGCTGTTCATGTGCTGATAATCCTGCAGCCTGAAGACCCTCTGGAAAAGCTCCAAACATGAGAGCACTGACACAGCCAAGGTTGCATTTAAAATCAATTTAGGAATTGAAAGCACAGGATTGCAAGTGAGAAAGTAAGTCAATTAAGACATTGATTTTTTTTTTTTTTTTTTTTTTTTTCCTTAAAATATCAAACGTGTGTTTCATGTCACCTTGAGTGCTACATAGTGTCAATTTTACTTTGAAGGGCTATTATACTAGGAAGCACTTTAAAAGCTTGGGTTCTTTTCTTCCTGGAGGCTTTCAGTACTGTACTGGGGAGGGGAAGTGTGGGCTTTCTGTTAGGTTCACTATAGTATGCCTAAAAAATCAGGACCGTAAGACTGAAACATGTTTAGTCAGCTGTTCTTTTGGCAGTTTCTCTTTCTTTTATATGGGTGTGGGTTTTAAATGATATCCACTTAACAGCATCGAAAGCCTTCCTCCAAATAAGATAGGATTCTACAGGAGATTTCAAACAAACAAACTCCATCGTCCCTCTGGTGACTTTAGCGTGTTTGTGGCCTTGGAGAGCTAATATGCGAAATCTTTGTGAAAGCCGTTTTCTTAGAGATTTTCACTGGTTGTTCCCTAGCAACCAGCAGCCATAGTAGCGTTGCAATGTAGGAATTACTTTCTGCAGGAAGCCATAGGAGAAAGCAGCGGAGATGGAAAAGATTGATTATTGAATTCTTTCGAATGCACCAGGGGGAGGATTGGGATTAATGCTTCTGCGGTTTAGGAATCAACAGCACAGTATTGAGTCCAGGCAGTTGGGGAACCAGTGTTATTCTGCTCCCATTGTCAAAGTCTGGGGGATTTCATTAGTAACTCTCCTCCAGCCTTGGGCTTCTATTTGTGTCAAGTTAATTGGACAGAAGAGGAGGGAAGCTGGAACTGAGTGTTTCTGGATCATTTAGGCCACCAAGCAAGCCATTTGGCTCGGAAAGATTAAAGCCCATCTACACCCTACTTTATCCACCCTATCCTTTTCTTTTCGTTTTTGCTTTGAGCCCTCGGATTGATCTTTATATGGTGTTGCGTAAGTCTGTGATGATTGCACTGCACCTCTTTGAGGCCTTTGTTTGAGAGAAATGGGGCAGGTTTCATTTGGCTGGACAGTTGGCTTTGTTCCCGGGTATGGACCTGCTACGATGAGGTTCAGTGACACAGCAGAGAGATCCCTTTGTATCAAGTATTGGTCAAAGACCCCCATTGAGTCCACACTAAACCGTTGTTGTAGTTAGTGCTAGCTAAAAGAAGTGTGATGGTTTCACCCAAGACATTAGGATTATTAATACTGATTATAAACCGATATCTAGATATACTTGAGTTTTTTTGGAGTTGTAAAATGAACAAATCAATATTGTGGATCTTCATTAGTTCAAAATTGGTTCATATTTATCAGGATAAATATGTCATTGATTAAATTAAGCATGATTTCGTGCCCAATATTATCTTTTATGAAACATATTATCACATTTAAAGACATGCAGTGATTTATTTGGCATTTTTGCTCGAAAATGACCTGAATAATTAGTAGTCAAAAGTTGGAAATTGGCCTGTAGACTAAAGGATTAATTGACCAACACTTGAAGTTCCAAATATAAGAAAATGTGCAAAATGCTCGTACGTATAATATTGTTTATACAGAGACCTCCAGGAGAGCCAGCACGTGTCAGTGCTGTGTTTGGAGTTTGGTACAGTGGTTGGCTCTGAATAAGTCTGTGGACAGTCACATCACTGTGGTAACAAACTGTGTCAGGAGACCGCAGACAGGCTGTTGCTTGCTTATACAGTGTTTGATTCAGTGACGAAGATGGTCCTGATTTTTAAATCTGGCTCTGTGGGCAACCCAGATGGATATCAAGTTTGATATTCATCTAAAGTCATGCTAAGTGACTTGACGCAACTGGAGAAACGGGTTCTAACACAACACTGTATTTATGAAGATAGAAGTGGATATGACGAGAAAATAAGCGCAATAGCTGAACTTTTCACCTCAGGATTATAAATTCTGCCAGTTTGTGACCACTTATACCAGAGCATGTGTTGAATTTTGTTTCAAAGCTTTTAATTGCATTCATTTGTAATCCCACATCCTTGAATTTATTCTTGTGATGCTGTTGATAGCTTTGACTTCCTGCCCTGTGTGGCAGTTCTCTAGTGTTACGGGGTGCAACTGAGTCAGCAAATAACATTTGGTGCTAATTAGATAGCCCTGAGATCCTGTATCAGTGTGGCTTGTGTGGATAATATTAAGCACTAGCAGACTGCTGCAGGAAAGCGAATTCTCACATAAAGAAGAAATCATGTTGTTGATCACCTCAAGGACAGCAGTGCAGTCTTTTGTCCTTGCAGTGTTTACTGCAGCTTCTGAATAAGTAATCACTGTGTGTGCGCAAAGCAAGAAATTACCCCTTTCTCACCTTGTGCAACTCTCCTGATAAATCATACTCATATTGGTTATTTAATAATAAATTCTCTCCACTTGTGAACAATGCAGCTATTTCCCAAATGCTGACCATAAGAACTTCTAAAACTATTTGTATACGTTACATGTAGATGAGAAAAAAATTTCTCCTAGTTGGCACTCTTTAAAGAAAAAAAAGAAACAGGAAGTTTTTTTGTGTTCTTTGTGACAACGCTTGCGTTAATAATGCATGACTAAATATATTTTGAGTAGCGGCAGATGATCATCTGTCAAGGATCATGCACTTCTGTTGATACATGTTGTGAAAGGACTGAGTCTCAGAATAAACAGTGATTTGTGTTGTTATCTTTATATCTGCATTTGACTCATCATGAAATGGTTCTTTTTTGACACCTTGGTAATGAGATACCTTTTTATAGATCATCAATTGGGACTGAATCAGCTGACATTAATTTTTTTTAATCACTGGATGTTTTTCTCAATGTGGTTTGAGCAATAAACAAACTTCTTGTTCTTTCCATCAAAAACACTCGGGTGGGTGAGGTATTTATTTTGCAGCATTGTGCTATCTTGCGGCCATCAGATGAGATAGTGGGCTGCAGCTTTCAGCTGTCGTCAACATTGTGAGATATATTTTGACATGCTGCAGTGATACTCAAGCCCACTCCTTATATAACTTTATCTTTAGAATAGGTTGCTTGAGGTTTGGTGCACAATTCTGTTTGTGGAGGTGCTGGTCAGAATAAATTTGCACACATCCACTGCCAAAACACACATCCATGTAGGTAGGCTGTAGTATTGATCAAAGCAGTGCTGGAAAGGTCAGTTACCCTTCATCCGTTGTTTTGACATACTTACCGCTAACAAGGTTTTGCTTGAAATCAGTGAAGTGGACACACTTCCTATTTTTGACATCTTGCAACTCTCGTAACCAAACTTACAGATTTCCTGCTACTTCTGCAGTCCAGCTTGCATCTGATTTGCATGCATCAGGAGACTGAGAGTGTTTCACCTCTTCAGAGTTTTGTGCTGGCAGGCAACTCAAGTAGGTGCTGTTAAGCTCATTCACATGCCTCCCTGAGTCCTGTTCCAACCAGTCACTGTGTCCACCAGCTGCCCTGACCACAGTGGGAAATAAACAGCAGCTCCCAAGTGCTTTTAAATTTTCCCTGCCACTGTTGAGTTGTTCTGCTCCACCGGGCCCTTCAACCTCCCACCATCATTCAGTGGTGTAATTCTATTCAATAAATTACATCAAGCTGGTGTAAAAGTGGAAGTGGAGGCCATGTGGGTGTATTAGATGCCTTCCTGTTGACAAAAAATAGACCCCTGTCTGTTTCTCAGGCACATCTGAACAGGTGGCAGTGGAAGTGTAGTTGTTTTGTGCAACACTTAAATCTGCATCAGAAGCAAAGAGGAAGAAGGTATAGACCATGTGCTCTGCTAGCTTAAGTTAACCCCAAGTGCTTAATGTTAGTAAGACTGCTAATTAGCTTTGTGTAACATGTGCCAACTTCATTCAGGTGGCACAGGGTTTTAATATAGTCTCAGTGGCACAGCACTGGTAATCTGAGGATTTAGCTCCTCCTTTTGATTCAACATTTAGCCTTTTGTACAAGCGACCATTTTTCATTAGTCGACAATGTGAAGAAGTACTTGCTAAATTACACTGCCTGGTTGTTTTTGTTTGTTTTTTTTCTTTTTTGTCCAAAGTAAGTAATGCAATATTTCTTCTATTCTCTAGTTTCACTTCTTACTCTTGCCACATGCAATGTCTTTCCATTAAAGGGGGGAGGGAGGCAGGCACTCAGTCTTTAGCATTTGGCCAAAGCAGTCAGCGATAACAGCATAACGTCACTCGTCACTGTGTGACCTTGTTGTAGCCCACAAAGCCTCCACCTGCTCTCTCACACAGGCTAATGGATAAAAATACCCAGCAGATCCCATACTCTCTGTCAATACAGATTCAAGGACAGCTGCTGACCACCCTGTTAACACAGGGAATGTACAAACAAAGACGAGGGAATACACACATGCACACACTAACGCAAACAAAGACAGACATGTGCACCTTGTCGTCCACTGGAGCATCATACAGCAGCCCTGAGGAGTATGATGAATGTTGTGCACATTTTGGAATGAGCAGTTTTCGTTGGTGTTTTGTCTGCTCGTCAGGGGCAGCCTTTCTCAGTCCCAGTTGGCACTGACACAGACATGCTGCAGCGTTTGTGCTGAGCAGACAATATAACGCAATATATTGCCATTAGCAGATACTGCATTGTAGGCAACATGACCCTCCAACCTTCAGCAGCGGCTGTCTGACTCCCAGTGGCCTCTTTACCTTGTTACACTACTCTAGGCAATTTACCACCTCATTCAGCTGGCCTGTCCACTGCATCATTCTCCAGCACTCAATGAAAATTGTTATTGCATCTGCAATGCAGACGTATGCTCTTTATCCCACAGCCAGACATCGATGAGACTAACACTTAATTTCATGCGACGCCATATTAATGTCCAAAAGAACTGAGAAAAGGCACAACAGGATTCGTGCTGCTGTCTGTGTGCTTGTTTTTAATGAAAGTGACATTTAGCTGTTGAGCTTAATACTTCATTAAAGTAAGACCTGAAAGACACGACACGGTTTTGAAAATCAGGGCTGTAAATAGAATATTATTTTGAGTAAACATATAATGAAAAATAGCAGAAAATAGTAAAAAGAAATTGGATTCCTTTTGTTAAGATTTGGTGTTGTTTTCTGTCCCCTTTAACCAGTCGAATAATGTTATAATCTGATTATATTGTTAAAATTACGGAGTTTTAATTATTACTCATTTGTTACTTATGGTAGCTTGTCTTCTTTTTGTTATTTTCTTCTTCTTTTTTTAATTAAGTCTTCGAAAGATTTTCAAAATACTGTTTGATTTGCATGTTTTCATGGTTTTAAAAGCCGAAATTTAGCATTTTGTGTCATTTTTGTTTACAATTACACATATAGTAATATTTAAACGTGAGAAAACTTTTTAAGGCAGTGTGTTTGGAGTCATTTAACACATGTAACACATACTGACATTGCAACTGTTCTAAGTATAATATAGTAATATTTTATTAAAATATGCTAAACATACTTTAATTCTGCCTTCATGGATGGTTTACTCAGATGGTTCCTGTATCCCATATAGTACCTGCCATAGGTTAGTGAGGAGTAGGGGATGAGGGGCATGACCGAGATGGCCTCTTTGGACCTTGTGTGTGTCTGTGTGGTGTGGACACTGAGATATCTAGCCAGTGTCATGTGAGGAATGCAAGCCTCACCCCGACCTGACACATAAGATGGCCCCTGCACAGTCTTGGTAACTGATTCTTCTCTCAATTCGGGGGGACACAGCGGGGCAAACCTGGAATGGGTCAAAACTTCCAAGGAATGCTGCGGATCATGAGGTGGTATGCGGCTACACAGAACTGATACCTGAATGACTGACTGAATAAGAGCAAGCTTTTGTTTGCCCTTTAGGAAAGATGCTATCTGGTTATGTCTAAAATAAATTTAAAAAAGAAAAAAAAGTTGTTACAGTTCAAACAGTTGCGAGTTGCATTCCTGCGTCGTCATTATGGTATCCAACCCCGATGGGCTCTTTTTGCATACTAAATCTTTGTTGTCTGCTTCCAACCTTGAAGCGGTCGCAGTAAAGTTCACAGGGTGAAGGTATGGAGAGAGAAGCTCAGCCCGTGGTGACAAATGAGCGATTGTTATAAAACTAGGTCGTCCTCGCTCCCAAGTCGTGGGGGATTAATTTGTGCTTTTTGCAGCTATTTTCTGAAACAGAACAACAACAAATCCTCCCTGTGCAAAGTGCTGTGATTAGGACAGCCTTTGCTTCTCTGACTGCCAGGGATCAAGATGGTAAGCATCTTAGACAGGGATAGCATAATGAGAGAGAACAGAGCTGCAGCTTGTCGCCTGCACATTGGAAACTGCAGTCTTAATGGTCTGAAATTGCATTATTTTAAATCTCAAATTCAGATTTTTCTGACATTTCACGCACTTTGTCAGCACTTTCCAGGGAAAGTTTTCTTTCCAAAATATGGAAAGTGAAAAACACATTTACGTCGTTTTAGCATATGACGCATCGACAATAAAATTCCACGTCGATGAATTTTTATGGTCGACATCATCGATTATAGCGACGAATCGAACCCTAATTAAGATGGTGGTGTGCTCGTACAGCTCGATTTGTACTCGGAGCACGGGTTGCTCCTCTAAACCACCACCCAGGACAGAATGAAAGATCAGGATTTGCCAAATTTCACAGCTTGCCAGTGAGATGTTAGTCACTGTGAAAACTTTTCAGACGTGTTCTTTACAAGTTGCCTGGCAGTGCTGACAAAAGTACATGTGCTCCACAGCAGGTGGTCACCCTCATTTCTCTCACACTCACTGCGCCTCTCTGTTTCTCTGTACATTGGCTTGATAACAAGAGCTAAGACATTGGATAAGAAGGAAAAAAAAAAACATACCAGTTTGGCAATTTGGAGACTAAATTATTAATCAATTAAAATGTTAGTTGATTATAAAGGTGCTTAATCAGTGTACTTTTACTTAAATTTAGGTAAGATGGTCGGTTACTTTAATTACAGAGTTAGAAAATGACAAAAAAATATTCTCAGATATGAGGATTTGCTTCTTTTCTGGTTGATATTGATTTACATTCAACTTGGCATCACAGAAAACCCAATTCATGCGTCACGATTCGAGAACAGCTTGTGGTTTATTTTTGATATTTGGCTTGGTAAAAGATTAACTGATTAATCAAAAAATTGTAATCCTCTGATACCAAATAATGAAAACTAATCAGAGTAGAATAGATGCTTGCTCCATCTGCTATTTGTGTAACGGGGGAAAGATTAACACAGAAATGATGCTGAAAGTTGCGGAAGAAGTGTGTTTTGTTTTTTTTTTGTTTGTTTGTTTTTGTCAAGGCATGTTCCTGACTGTCAAATATGCACTTTGCAAGCAGGGTTTCGCCCCACAGGTAAATAGCAGAAATATGCTGTGGTACCTGATTGCCAGGGTACATGAATTGTGAAGTGCTTTTTTGTGGTCTGTATTGCTCCATATTTCCATTTCAGAAATCTCAGCTCTCTCAACTTTTTTTGTATTTAAACAAAATACTCCAGAACAGTTCTTACCTATATGACATTTAAACGAAAGCATAAAAACAAAATAAACTGAGCATCAATGTAAAACATTTTCCTTATTAGGCAGTAAAGACGAGGGCTTGCGGGCACTGATAGCGACAGCTTGAAGATGTAAATGTTAACAAAGGCGACTCTATCATTGATTTACTGTGCTGGGTGACTCAGCGAAGCACTGAACAAGCAATCGTACATCTGGTTTTATGAGTTTACAACATTTAATTGGTCATTTCTTTACAGTATATCAACATAGCATCACTATCTACAGTTTGCTCACTCTGTTGACACATATAACCAGATTTTTTTTTTTTTTTATCCTGTAATAACGAATGCTTCTATCCATAGAGTTTGAAAGTTTGAATCATCTGCTTGTGTATTTATGCATTTACAAGCAAAACTCTGATATCATGCAGCTGTCTGAAATCCACTGCTTCAAGAGAAATGAGCTGCCCTTCTAAGCTTCATTTAGTGTGGTTAGATAGTCAGAAAAGTGTTGTCTTAAAAGATGTAACAAAGGGCAGCACCAAGTATAAGATAAGGAAGGATAAAACTGTCATCATGAAATCATGCAATGCTACTCAAGAATATGAATCTGGAAAGACTAGGTTCTAGTCTGAATCTGTTCAAAAACTATCTGAACATCCATCAGGATACTCGGGCGAAATGTCCTTTGCTTCCCTACCAGAGCCTCTTTTGTTTACCTCTCCCACAGTGTCTCATTGTTTTTGAAATGTTTCAGCCCCTTTCTTTGATGTTTCTCTGCAGTGGGTGATAGATGAATGCAGAGGTCTGCTATCTGCACTCAGCCAGAGCCAGTTGAATAAATGGACTGGCCATTTGTGTCACAGTGAAAGGGCCTGACCAAAGGAGAGCTTCCTATGTGCTGAACAGACACTGTGGTGTTAAGAGAGAGGGAAAACCTCCACCTTTCTTAACTGTTGTTTAGGATGCAGAGCTGTTTGAGGTAATCCAACAGATATTTAAATTATAGCATTAATCACTGATAATTGACTCATCTTTTATCAAGCATGTGCTTAATATTCTGTTCTCCCAGCTTGTCAAATGTGAAGGTTTATTACATTTTTCAGGTATCTTAATCGAAACCAAACGTAGTGTTTTGACAGCTTAGTCACTAAAATACCTGAGAACATCCTTCATCAAGGTCAATGCACTGATTATTATTTATTTATTTATTTTTACCCAGATCCATGTTAAAATTTAATAGGTGCTTCTTTTGCCCATTCTGCACCTATCATATAATTTTAATGAATTTAAGCATCTTTGTTTTTGAGAACAAAAAGCACCAGTGACACGCCTGCTCTTTCACTCTGACGGAGGAATGAGCTCATTCATTCACAATGAGGTCATGAGATGGTACCTGATGTGGTAAAACCTGTCAGAAAGGAATTTGTTCTGTCAGACTTGCAAACGCATAAATTAGTCCTGTAATTGAATTGTTGATTAGCAAAAAAAATAAATGGCGTGTCGATTGTTGTTGCCAAAGACGACAACAAACAAGGTTGATATCAAGGAAGTCCTGTATGCACTATCTCGTGCTATAGATAGTTTGCAAGAGTTTTAGGCCTAAAATAAATTGTTTTGCTTTCCTGTCACTCGTGTCATGTGTGTTATGCAGCAAAACAATTCTCTTACCCGTCAGGTCACCGATACAGCCGTTTCTCGGTATTATCTTTTTCCTATCGTATTGCATTTGTTTTTACTGCAACCTCCAGTTGTTTTAGGTTATGGGAAACCTCAGTGAACACAATGCAGGAAAAACATCACAACTTCCTTGACCTCCCTCTGCACACTGAATGCTTTGCCACTCAACAGGCTGGCAACAGGCCCGACAGTGCACCCTTTCCCTTTGGGGCCATACATAAGGGGCGGAAAATGGAAGCTGCTTGGGGTGTGTGTGTGTGTGTGTGTGTGTGTGTGTGTGTGTGTGTATAAAAGCCTAAAACTAGGAAGACAAGGCCTGCTATTGTTTAATTTGTATCCTGGAAAGGAAATGCCTCCGCTCGTCTTACTGCATTGCACTGCTACCATCTGTCTTACAAATGACTCTGTAGAGTGATGACATATTGTGTTGCGTCAGGGAAATAACTGAGGGACTTCACAAAAAGGTTCAGTGCCAGTATGTAAATGGTATGTGAGGAACGTCGCGGCTAGTTTTGCACAAACAGCTTTGAAGTATCCCCGGGGCTTTATAGAGCACAAACAGCATCTTGGTATGTTTTTCCTCCTGTGGGGGCCACCTGTGTTCTTGGAAGGATTAGTTTTGAAAAGGAAGGGGGAGGGGTTAGATGGCGTCACTGAGTGCAGCCTGGGAGTTTGAGCTGCCAGAAGTTTTCGGGTTTTTTTTCTTCTTTAAAAAAAAAAAAATGAACAAGCTTTGTCTTAGACAAACAATGAGGAGAATTTTTGGCTAGATGCAGCCTTCATCAGCATGTCCTAGTTTCTGCTGCCCACTGCTCTTTCCTTCCTGTCTCTGTTCGAGGAGAGAGTGGCTGAGACAAAGGATCAACAAAGACGTAAAAGAGCATGAAGCAGGCATCACCTAAATGATGAAAGTTTATGTCAAAGGGCCTTCATTTTGATTTTGGTTCTAGGAGAAAGAGTGACAATAAAATCAGCTTTTACAAGCCTGTGCAAAGGCTTCAAATAGTGAAATAAAACAAATGAATTATATTAAAAGCACTAAAGCCCCGGTTGGTTTAAATTTGATGCCCTGGTCCACGCTCTGAAACTTTCATTTATCGTTTTCCTGTGTACTTTGTGGTGATTATGTTTGGCTCAGTGTAAATAGAAACCAGTATTAGAAAGAAAATCCAACCGGAAAATGTAAGGCTCGGGGAGTGGAAAAGATGGGGTCCATTACATTCTTTCCATACGGTCAATCTAAAATATTTGAGACTGAAGCCACAATTGATGGTTCTGCATATTTCTTTCTGCTAGGCTGTGTTTCAGTGGCGCTGTTTTATTCACTGTTATGTCACTGTGAAAAGGAGGTTTAAAAAAAACCCTGCAACCCTGCCATCTAGTGGTGTCTTTTGGTTTGAATTCTGTGTCTATGGTTAAACATAGAGCAGTTATTATTAGTATTTTATTTTTTATTAAACCAGTGTATGCCAAATGTTCAAACCAAGATGGAACAAATAAATTAGTATTTTGTATCTATTTTTCCCTTTGTGCTTTACAATAAAGTAAAGAATAGTGGCAGTGAGAGGAGGAACAATACTGCAAACAATGCAACCAAGTTCCTGTTTGGACGTATTTGTGGTTCCTCAGAAGTGGTGAAATTGCTGTTGTGTGGTTTGTGCTTTGTACCACTGCAAACCCACCAACATGCATTATAAATATAATGACCTAATGTGTCAGAAGGTCATGCACACATGCAATGTTACAAAATCTACAACAAAAGGCTGTATAAGAAAACTAGAGTTTCCTTTAACATAATGTAAAGAAATGTCTTTAGTGTTGCTGCTTTTGTTGTGCACAGGTAGCACATAGGATGAGTTTGGCTGACAAGGATTTGCAGTATGGGAAGATTTGAATTTAAATTTTAATAAAAGTTAGTTTTGGTTTAGGCAAAAATCTTAAAATACTTTGAACATTTTTGGCATTCAGTTATTATCTTCAGTAATTAAGTAAGTGCGAATTTGTGTTATTTGAATGAGGGTGTACCTTTGTGCCCTCGATGAACCTGGTGAATCAAAGTTCTCCTTCCAGCCAGTAGGTGGCAGTAGAAGTCTGATCATTATGCTTGTTGGACCGTGACTCCTGTTCATTGTGTTTCTGACCACAGACACAGTGAACATAAGGATTTGGTTAGCGGGGATATCAGTGTGATGTAATAGGGCTAGGCAACCCTCAGGGTAAATCGAGTTTCTGTTTATAAAGACCAAACCCAAATTTTAAAAACAGTTTGGGTCTGACTTGATATATATGTGGTGTTTCATGAAAGCCTGAATATTTATTGACAGCCCTCAGGAATCACTCTAAGTAGAGATTGCAGGCTTTACCTCACTTTCTCTGAGCAGAGAGTTGGATCTTTTCGGGATCAGCTGCTTAACTTGGAACTTAATAAATGGATTAAAAAGCAGAACACTGGTTCATTTTGCTTTTTCCTTTTTTAGAGTTTAATTAATCTTTTTTTCCCCCTTTTTTTTTTTTTGCTTACCTATGTTTCTTGTCTTTTGGTTTTTTTTTGGTTTTTTCACGGCCCATCCGAGCCCCTCCCATATGGCTGTGTTCCCCCAGAGAAGCTGGAGGAGGTGGCTGGGGAGAGGGAGGTCTGGGCTTCTCTGCTTAGGCTGCTGGCCCCGGATAAACGGAAGAAGATGGATGGATGTTTTTTTTTTGTTTTTCTATACATTTTTTCTTCTTCTTTTTTTAAATTTTTTTTTTTATTTTTGCTCCGACTTAACTCTACCTAGTACCCCAGCTTTATGCCAAACTACCCTAGTTTTTGTATTTTGCTTATAGTTTTATGATAAAATTTTTCACTTGAAACAAAAAAAAATGTTTATACAAAGGCTTGTAACACTGAGGCTCCTCTGACACTCCCCTCCTCCTCTGCTGACACATTTTGTGACACCAATTCAGCACAAACTGTGTCATTCAGCATTTGTGACCAGCATTTCATAAAATTTTCAATAAGCTGATCGTTGTTGCTCTCAGAAACATAACCCAGACACAGGGTGTCCATTCTGTGTCGCTTCATGCGCGTGTTTGCGTGTCTGGCTGGGTCTTAACACAGGCTCTCTGTTATCCCGTCACTCTGCTGTCGGCATATCCACCTCCAGTTGCCGCCGACAAAGGCTTCCCAGTGGCTTCGATCAGCAATGCACCACAAACGCACACACAGTCCGTGCCCCAGTGTGTGCCAGTAGACAGTGGAGTAGCTGTGCAGGCTGCCAGCTCTCAGTGAGGGCCACTTTGTTTCACCTCTGGCTTGGACTCATGCCAGACAATCTGAGAGTCAGTCACTGGGTCACTTAATGAAGTAATTGAATTGGGAGTTTATAGTTATTCAGTGGAGCTCTTTTTATAATTTTCTTTTCCTATGCGAGGTGCTTTATTGCTTTCTATTCCAGTGTTCACTTATGCAAGTCAATGTCACCGTCCCTGTGAAATGTTGTCTGCCGTGCAAGAACCCCGTTTGTCTGCAGCAGCATCAATGATTAGCATTGTAATGGGGTGTCTATGGGCTCTTTAAAAAATATAGTCTTAAAATGTCTCAAAGTATGCATTTACTAATAAAAGGCCTTAGAAAATTCAAATTCATTTTGGATGACTCTCAAATGTTTTTAGTCTCACCACCGTGAGATTTTTCCAGCACACAATGCTGTTGTTTTGTCCCTCTGTACACATTTAGATTGTGCACTGGGAGTGCATCTTTGAGGCTGTGCTTTACAGTTCAAATACCCGTTTCATGCTCTTTATATGTGTGCAAAAACAGTTATGACAATTTGTCCTGTGGCCTGCCAGGCTTGTAATATACTGAGAGGAACCCTGTGGATGAGGATCACAAAGGAGGCTTCGCTAGCCTCACTAGCCAATTTACACAACAATGTTCCTAAACTTAACCAAACGATGCCATTTTTGTCTTACTTTCCTTAAAAAGGTCTGAATTTACCTTAAAATTTCAACTTTAATGTGAATAATGGTGAATAATTTTGTTGAATTCAAAAGTTTCCAAATAAGTAATGTTGTGGTTTGTTGATTTGAATATTGAGTAAGTGCTTCTTTTTAAGCAATCAGTGTGGGCTGAGCTTTTAAAGCCCTTTGTTAAAGAAGGAAATCAATTATTTACAGGTTCCATTGTTTCAATAATCTTTTGGTTTTCTGTGTTTTATACAGTAAACGTTTCTTCGACTTCTGAAACAGTTTTGAGCATTTCTCATAATGTTGTAATATTTTACAGACAAAATGGAAAATGGGAAGGGGGGGGAGGATGGCTGAATGGACCGATGACGGAGATTAACGACTCTTTTGTGCCATCACTTTGAAGCTAAAGCTGCAACTACCATTTTATTTTCACATTATTTCACATTTTCATGCATTTCACACTAAATTGTAATTAATCAACTTCCAGAGTGCAAAGAGACATTAAGTCATATTTTATCTGAGCACTGGTCCAAACCCTGGTCAACTTAGAATTGAAGTTAGTGGAACTATGAGTAGAAACAGTTTGTTTGGTGTGGCTACTGCCAGTTAATTTTCTATCGATCACTTCTCTGATCAATAGGCTAATATATGTATGTTCTTCTTTCTCAGGACCTGGAGATCGTCTACTCTTATCTCCATGGGATGGAGGCCTTATCCAACCTGCGAGAGCACCAGTTGAGGTGAGTCCCTGCACACCTCCCCTGTACTTAATTAACATTTCCTGAAGCTTGATATTCCCATTGCATTAATTTAAAATTCAAATTAATGCGTGGTGACAACTCCTCAGTGTATGCTGCAATGTTGTCAGCGGTGGAAAATTAACATTGAACCACTAGCTATGCTGTATGCTATTGAGCTACTTCTATTTCTTTGTAATCCAGGAGCCAGTGCACCCTCCAACAGCATACTTATTGGATTTTATTTTTTAGACTATAATTTACAATAAGCATCCAAGTGCAGTTATTACTATAGTACATCTTTATGGTCTGTCTCTAGCATCTTAAACCAGCATATTTATTATTCAGTTTTTAGTACTTCTGGACCTTTCAGTCTTTCTTTGTAACACACTAATAACATATGTTCATTCTTCATATATTAACTGGCTGGAACTTCATTTTTAACAAATGGACATAAATATCACTACATTTTAGTGAGCTTCTCATTTCAACAGTCAAGAATGTATTTTGTAATATTTCTTTAAAGTTGACCTGCTTTTCTCATTTTCAGTTTTTGACATACAGCTTATTTTATAATGGATCTCGATGGTTTGAGTTGGTGCACCAGCTGAAATGAGCCATTTTGGCTCCTCTGTCTTCTCAAGAGGGCAAAAAAAGGGCTTTTCTCCTCCAGATAAAAATAAATGATACCTGCCATCAGACTCTTAAATCTTGATTATTACCAGCCTCAATACCACTTATCCATGCCCAGCTGCTAAAACTGCAGAAGTTATTTTTTCTCTTCCAGTTGTATAAATCTGTTTGACAGTTTAGCCAGCATCTAAAGTATCTGCTATGACTAAACTGTAAACTGACTAAATGACTAAAGCGAAGTCATTGTTGCACTTTTCCCCTAATAATCTGTACCTATACCTGACCGGGTCCCCTTGAGGCCGTACTCTCTGCTGAAACCTTGAAGTAATGAGCCCGCCCTGCTCTACCGTTCATGCGTCAGTTTGCCTTTTGCTCCTCCATCTTCTCTGCCTGGCACACACTTTCCAAACACTGCATGTCAGAAGTCTGTTCCCAGCATGCCTCGTGTGCATACATGTGGATTATACTAGCAAGGGAACAATGTGGCGGTGCATGACCCGCGAGCTAGAACATTCCACTGTGTGACCCCTCAGAGGCCTCCCACCCAGCACTAACCCCTCTCCCTCCTCCTTGTTTTGGATCGTACAGAAAAGGAATGTCCCCGTAGTCCCACAGACCAACCCCTCTTGCCAACTTCAGTTTCAGCAACTTAATAAAAAAAAAAAAAAAGCTACCAGCCAGACATCCCACTAACGATATGATCATATTATACTTCTGTTGTCTGAACATTTTGGGAGGACTGTGTTGTTTTTCTTCTGTGGTCCTTTTTCACAGTAACTTGTTTTTCTAGAGCTGGGATTGTATTTGTAAAGAGGCTACAACATGCTGTCCACCCGCAGCTGTTTTTGAAAGCTTTTGTGTTTTGATCAGTTACTGTTTACTACAGTTGTTTGCATGTGATGTTGAAGAGCATTTGTCTTCTCTATACAGGCATCTGGGGAAAGCCTGACATGAATGGACTTAAAGTGAAAATGTTTCGATTCCAGAATTTAGAACATAAAAAACTGAAATGTGTATATACAGTTATAAAAGAACTCGCTGCACAAAAAGAATACAAGAAGCTGTGAGGCTGGATTTTTAAGGGCAGAGTTAAGTTTAAAGATTATAATATTATCAAATAGATTTTTTTGCCTCTGTACAGGCAACAAGAATGCCGGTCTGTCTGTTCTTCCCAGGCCCAGAAGCTGGATATATCAGGAATTCCTTCAGGGAATTCCTTCATATTTGCTACGGACATCCACTTGGACTCGGGCAATAAATCGTGCATAAGACATGCAACCACAGATCATGTTTGATGCTGCTAAAAAAATAAATAAATAAATGCCTAGAAGTACAACTGGGTAAAAATCGAGAAAAAGACAATTTAACCAGTGGTGCAGTGGGACCACATAGTCAATGTGGGCTTTATTTTAGAGGACATACCAGTACATACTCACTCTGCTTTTGTTAAGTAAGAAAGTAAATCACTGCAGTGGCTTAGCTTAAACGTAGATGTGTAAAACTTACCTTTCTAATATCTTTAGAAAGGAATCTTCCAGATGTAAATGTTTCACTGAATTAAGTTTAAAAGTAACAATTATGTAATTGGTGATCAATTAGTTAAAATACCATAAAGCATACCCAAATAAAAAAGGAGATTTTTAAAGCTTTAATTTTCAGCAAATTTAATGCCCAGACATGAACAAATGTTTCTCTGCAGTTTGAGGATAAAGCTATCTCGCCATATTTTATAAGGAACAAGGACTGTAGTCTTTACGTTGTGTATTTGCCTAGAAAAGATCTGTCATACCAGTTATAAACCAAGTATCATTTAACCAAGAAAAATTAGAAAATTATGAGGCAAAACAAGTCACTTCACCTATCAGCAAACGCCTCAATAGACCATAGTGCAATGCAACAACCAGAACCAAATGGACAACCTGGCAACTCTTTATAACTCCCAGCACTCTAAATTTTAATTATAATCAGCAGCCGGTTTTCTGACTGTCAGTGACTGTTGCTGAAGGTGACTCTAGGATATGCAGAAATTTGCTAGTTATAGATTTATAATAACACAACATTTGATAACATTTGATCATAAATTCACTCAAACACAAATATGATGCCTAACTGTGATTCTTTCTTCCCTCTGTTTCCTCTCTCTCTCTCTCTCTGCAGGATCATGTGTGAGACGGTGCGTTATGAGAGACATGAGGCCAACGAAGTGCTATACTAGTAAGTACTGTCTCTGTCTGCTCGGGTATTCATAATATTTGTCCAGAGCCGCATGAACAAAGCGAAAAAACGATGGGTAGACAATGTAACAGTATTTTCAGTTCTTTGTAATCAAAGCACACTTTGCTTCAGGATATAAATCGGTGTTATTGATGGGATGAAACATGCCGACTGCATACAGAAGAGTGACCCCGGTGACTTAATAAAAATAAATGTCATTAAAGTGCAGAAACGGTATGAGGCAGATCACTCTATAGCACAACTGAAGGATAGAGAACATAGAAATGACATCCAGTCATATTTCAGTGCGATTCAATAAGTGACTGATCTAAATTGTCAATGAAAGCTGGAATAGCTCCTAAAAGCATTTTCTTCAGTTTGGAGAGAGCCAGCAAGGCACTAGTGGTGATGCTTACATGCTTCCTCCTGTGAGCTATCTGTTTGGAGGGTTAATGTGATCAGAAAGCTGCATTGACAGCTTTCAGAGAGCGCGCGTGTGTGTGTGTTGGATCCATTTTGAAAAAGCTGGCACAACTGTGGTAAGCACAAAACACACACAGTGTTTGACTGCTGTCACATATTGAAGTCTTCCAAACACCCAGAGTGAGAATTAAGACAGTTAATTAACTCTGTCAGCGTCTCGGGGGGCTACAGAGGGGGCAACATCCCTTTTCCTGCCTTCCTATCCCCCGTGTGTGTGTGTGTGTGTGTGTGTGTGTGTGTGTGTGTGTGTGTGTGTGTGTGTGTGTGTGTGTGTGTGTGTGTGTGTGTGTGTGTGTGTGTGTGTGTGTGTGTGTGTGTGTGTGTGTGTGTGTGTGTGGTGGATGGTGTGGAAAAGTCAACACCTCATTAGAAGCCCACTTGGCAGTGGGGGAGCTGATTAAACAATAGGAATGCAGATTAAATGGTGGCCACAGTAGAGTCCAGCTTCAGCAAGATTCCTTTAGGTGCCCCACACCACTTACTTGTACACACACTCAGAAACACTAAGGCTACGTCCACACTAATGCGTTTTTGTTTGAAAACGCATCGTTTTCTCTCAGTTTTGGCCTCCCGTCCACACAGAGACGGCGTTTTCGCTCAAGTAAAACGCGGCGTTTTGAAAATGCTCTCGAAAACGCATACATTTGAAAACTGTGCTTTCGCGTCGCAGTGTGGACAGCGAAAACGGAGACTTTCAAAAACGATTACGCATTTTAGTCATGTGACTGATTAAACAAAGATAGCGGAGGGCATTCTACAGCAGTTGTTTTGTTTGCTCTCAATTTTGACAGCCCTATTAAAGATTAATATCAGTCTGTACATGCTCCAGATAGCTTTTCTTCAAATTCTTTAACTCTCAATTGCTTTTGGAACTTTGTACTTTTGTGTTAATCGCAGCAACAACTCCACCTCATTGTTAGTCCATTTAAAAAACTTGGTGCTTTTCCTCAACATTTTGCCGCGACGTTTCAAAGAGCCGAAAAGTAAATAAACGGCTGACAGAAATGAGGCAGGTCGAATCGTCTTGCGTTTCATGCATGCGCAGCACTGGAACGTTTTTGGCCGTTTCAGTGTGGACGCACAACGACTGAAAACGATACTGTAATGCGGAGCGTTTTCAGATGAAAACGCTGCTTTCACATTTATCCAGGCTAGTGTGGACGTAGCCTAAGTATAATATATGTAACTTTATATTGACATAAGCAGTTAATTAGCTCGTTCACTTTTAACCTAAGTTGTTAAAATGTATTTTTAATGTCTTTAATGCCTCCTTACAGTAACTGTTTGCAAAGTCATTAATAAATGTTAAACCTGACTGCTTTTTATTGCTTCAGAAAAACCAAATTATTATTACTACTAGTAATGTGTGGTTAACACATTCTCTGAGCACATGAAGGATCCCCAATTCAGGACTGCAAGGAGGCGCAAATCCCCAGGAGGGTTGTATCAGGAAGGGCTTTTGTCGCAAAAATCTGCCAAATCGAATATACGAACTAGAGATGGCACGATACCACTTTTTTATGTCCGATACCGATACCGATATCATAAATTTGGATATCTGCCGATACCGATATGAATCCGATATAGTGTGTTTTTTTTTAATCAATAAAACTGTTTTTTTAATATCTTGCTGCATTTTGTATAAGTTCATACTCAAGTTTAAATAAACAACAACACTAAAGCTATTCTGTTATACCTGTATGTAAAAAATACACTGCACCCAAAATATTTCATAGTTCAGCAACACTGATCAATCTAATAAACTTAAACCTACTCCATCCTCCCTATTCTGGTATTTTAAAGAGTACTTAGCAGAAATATTAAGCAACCTAACTAATAGGGAACCACCCCCCACCCTCCACCTCATGATGCTTAATCGATGTAATCAACTTTAATTTGATGCAGGGCGAAAAAAAATGCACAGAAATAAATTATTTTTCAAGAATAATTAAATAGATTCAACATCTTTCTTCAACAGAATTGCAGACTGCACAGATGGTACCTTCCCAAAGGAAAAGTACTATAGCTTACTAGAGTATATTAGACTTAACAGTTACTATATACAGTAATGGACTTCTATACATTTTACATCAGATTAAAACTTTGGGTGTAAGATTCAGATAATTATTTATTAAAAGCTAGACATTTTAAATGAGAATAAGAAAGAAAAGTATGTCTTTGTGCCCCCCTTTTCCCTGTTCATGCCCTATCGGCCCCCCTGGCTGCACTTTGCTAGATCCGCCCCTGCACAGTTACCAGCCGTCAGCTACATAGAAAAGGATCCTGGTGTAGAAAGTAATATTAAATAAATTCTAACAACAGCTTATCAAGCTTAAACGTGCTGCTGTTGTTCAGCCGCTGGTTTCCTCTTTCTGGTGCAAAGTGGGCCAAAAACAAAGAAGAGAGACGGACTCACGACAGAAAAGCCGATCAGCTGATCGTTAAGCAGTTTCACGATTGAAGTAGCGGCAGGAGAGGGAGGGAGAGAGAGAGGCAGTCGCTCCATATATTGGTTGTTAAGCTTAATGCGGGAATGCTTTACAAACATTCAGAGATGAACTTGCACACTTGCTTTACTTCTCTCTGGGATAACTTCCTCGGAGATTAAATGCTGGTTTGGTAGCGAGGCTACAAATACACACAGCCGCTCTATCACATGACCCATACTGCTGCAACTTGCTACGGTTATGAGCCGAGTTACGCCGTGTCGCAAGTTTTGTGAGCTGCTTTTTTGATATTTAATGGATCGGATTACATTTTTTATTTCTCGCCGATATCCGATCCAGTAATTTAGGTCAGTATCGGACCGATACCGATACGTAATATCGGATCGGTCCATCTCTAATACGAACACATCCACTCTGGTAAATCCTTGTGAATAAGGAAGCAGCCTTTTTGTTGTTTATCCATTGGTTATTTAAAGGTACCCTTTCGAGAAGCATCATCTTGGGCAGTATGCTGGCTGTTGACTCACAGTGAGACTCAGGCAGGTTCTTATGTGTGGAGTTGCAGGTTATCTCTGTGCTTCCTTGTTGTTTCTTTAGGACTACAACATTCATATATTGGCTTTTGCCAATGTATCCGGTATCAGCATTTATAATTTGCCAATAACTTAAAGTTAAAATAAAGAAATGATGGGATAATTGAGAATTTATAAACATTATTTTAATGCAAATCCTAAAGCTGAAACTTGTGTTTTAATACTTCTTGTAAAGTGGGTGTTATGGGTCACCATCATTGCTATTCTCTGCTTGTGTATGTGGGTGTGATCTGTGTCTTTAAGGTCTAGATATCCTCACTTGATGACACCTTTTAAGTGCATGGACTGGGCCTACTTAAGTGGCCTCCTCAACTAACCGGCTCTCTGGTTTTTCTTACCCTTCATCACTACCCCAGGTTTTACATCGGACTCTTTATTGGTTGCCCGATTTTGTTAATACATGATGTTGTTTGTTGTTTGTTTGTCTTCCTGCTTGTGTTGCAGGATTACAGGCCAGCCGTAACATAACGGGAGATTATTTTAAGCAAAGTTTATTGGTGAATTAATTGTTGTAGCCTTGGAACTGCATTAACTTCCAAAATCATGCTGATGTTGACACATGAGAGATTTTTCCAGTTGGAGCTAATCTGGTTAAGTAAACTTATGGTTGTTATTGTGACCTTCACCACTTTGTTGTTTTTGTCCAGTAACCCTGTTGTGGCCCCTGGCATACCCAGGAATCCAGATAAAGACTAGTTGAGGCCTAGTCAGATAGAATCTGTCTCTTAGGAAGAAAGCGGTTAAGTTCTAGAGTTGGTTACTGGAAATGTTCATTGTAGCAATAACATGTTGAGATAAGCTTAGTAGTGTTAAGTTTGATTTGGACTGACAGTATAGAGGTTGCAGTAGTGCTAATGCTATTTAAATAGCAATAATGGTCTAAAATAGTCTGAAGTGTTGCTGAAAATGAAATGTCTGTACATTTTGATTCCTTACTTTTGTCTTTGTGCTGGCCTTTGCAAGTAACTGTACTATTATGTGCTTTGTTGGTTGTGAGGCTACGTTAAAACTGTTGCAGCCTTTCAAGCCAGCTGTAACAGCAGTTTGCGGTTGAGTATGAGTAGGCACTTCAAGTAGTGGTGACATAAATTACAAAATTTGTGTCCTTATTTACTGAATGTGTTTACTTTCACTAGTGTGTTAGTACCAAGGATACTTACCTACACTGGCAAAAGATCAAAGTTTTATTTAAAGTTGGCTCTTTGATCAAATCAACCCCGAATATCCATACCTGGCAAATAAAAAATAAAAGTCCAAAAATCAGACCTCCTTATTTGATGCTTGAAAGCTGTGGGTGAGGAAACTTCTGAAACAACCAACCACCAAATAAACACTGTGAAAGGATTTTAAAGTCTACTGAATATTGTTTGTCAGATAGGACCTTTAAAAGTACATTAATACAGTATTTTCTCACTGAACTGGGAAAGAAGCTATTGAGCTGCTGTCTTTCTCTAGGGTTTCAGTGTTGTCAAACATCTTTATGAAAATGAAAACGATGGAAAAAAAATGTGGATAAAATTTCACACGAAACAATCATTTTCAGCACTAGCTCCTTGGTGTGGTCCCAAACAATGTGGAGAGCATAACTGCTGGTAGTGTGCTAATTTACCCCTGAGCTAAAGCACAGAAACACAGCATACTATTTTGTTTTTGGGAAATTGCCTCATTTGATTTGCACAACTGTGCACGCTTACGCCAGTGTTTCTGGTTGTGTCTATTTACAGCTGTGTTTGCATGTATTTGTATATGCGTGCCAAGCTGTATTAACCTATAAAAATTGGTCAAGGCTCTCCCTTATAAGAGCTGTGCATTAAACAGCAGACGATCAGACTGAGTTTTCTCTGCAGGGTTTTAATCAGCCTGCTACACTGAAAACACAAGCTTTTAACAATCTATCTTCATCTCCTCATCTGTTTATAACAGTGGCAATAATAGGCTGCAAAATGAGGGCTCTAAAAGTTAATGGGGGAATTAAATTTTGATAGTATCAATATTAAGTTATATCCTAGAAAACCACATATAGTCTAAAGCATTACAATACTAAAGAAATTAGTTTAAAAAAATGCATTTAAAGTTGGTCTACAGTGACAATGAATCAAATGTCAGAATAATTTCCAAGACATTTAAGAGACAAGATTTATTTATTTTTATTTATTTTTTTTAGTTGGAGCTAAAGTTGACTGCTTCTGTCAAGGGAGAACATATTCAAAAGGACATTTTACATATAACTAAATCCCAGCTGTCTATTTATATATTTCTTTCTGTTCAGCAAACATGCAGTCCTGCTGAAGTGACCTTTGTAATGACTTCCACGCTTATAACTTTGCAGGCCCTGCATGGCTGTTGGCAGGCCTGCAGTAACGATTGGATGATAAGGGTAATAGTTTGAAAAAGTACTGCCTTGGGCTGCACACTCATAAAGACACATTCGGTATCACATGAAAACATCGCATCCTGCATTCTGCAAGTCTGAACCTCTCTGGATTTACCATCCGAAGATTAAAGTGCTAAACCCTCGAGATGGTGGCTGTCCTGGCACATTGTACAGTGGCTGGTGAAGAGGGTTAGCATCATCTGGCTGGTCTTTAACCTCTTCCATGTCAGCTCTATAAATGAAACCTTGACTTTTGACCCTCTCTGCTGAGTGAAAAATCCAACTGTATGTATTTGCAGGGCATTGTGCATTGCAGACCATAGGGAGCTATCTGCAGGGAGCATCGGTTGCCAGATAGAGGCAGTGACTAAAGAACAGCTGGTTTATGGGCTACTTTGGTTGTGCTGATGTCGGTCCTTTAGCCACTGTGGAGAAGAGCAGAGTTATAACATGCAAAGAGCTGAAGTTAAGTTTATTTTGTGTGTGTGTGATACCTCTCCTGTTCCTAGTCATCACTGCTGTCACTCCCTTCCCTGGTCTGACCCACTTGCCAACCAGGCAGCATTCGAACGGTATAGTTGAGCTATGCACTGGTAGGTTTTTTGGAGAACTGCAATGGTGCACATAATCTGGGTTGAAATCTCCCCTCTGTAGGCAAATACCTACACAAATTAACACAACTACAGTACCATAAAACAAGCATTATATAGTTTTAGGATTTAAAAAAAAAATGATTACACTGATAATCCATTTTGCCACAGAGCCGGAGTAAACCGTTGAAATACACTAATCCCCCCGTCCAAAGTCTGTACCCTTTTTTTGAATCATTAATGTGGTTTCACATTAACTTCTGATCCTGTGCAATTTGTGCTTTATGTTTATGTTTTTGGTTGGACAAATTAAAATTGCCTTGGGACTTTGAATGGACAGTAATTGTAAAACCCCCCCCCAAAAAACCAGATAATGTTCGTCATAATGAACTGAGGACAGACTACTGAAAATGATGTTGGCTTTTTTTTTTTTTTGTAAATCAATGAATTAATTTTTTTTTTAAATTAGTGTTGATTTGCTGAAGCCAGTTACTCATTTCTGTCGAGGAGAAAACATTATATTTGATCCAATATATTATGACAATATTAAAGAAGAACACTTAACAGACTGTGATATTTTAACCCCTGGCTAAGGTTCAGAGGGAGCAGCTGTCGGAAAGTTGCCTCACAGGCAGCTCCTGTTCCATGTGACAGCGTGAAGCTGCTTTCCTTCATAAACGGCGTCATGGGAAGGTAGATGAAGGAAAACTCTGGGAGAAAGAGCTGAAAAACTCATCACATCCCAGCGACCAGTCAGCTTATATAATTATTCATTCCAGTAAATTCTGTTCAGCTTGTGTGGCACTGACATGGAGACGTTAGTCATTTGCTAAGTATCTGGTAGAGCTGCTTTTTAATGACAGAAAAATGACAGATGGATGTTTATTTTTAGAATAAGATTTTTTCTTTTCTTTTTTTTTTTATATCCTGTCTTGAAAGGAAATATTTTGATGTTATGCAAAAAAGTAGTTTGGTCAGAAGTTTTAAGCGCTGGACTTTAACCAGTAGACTCTGTCGTCTCCTGACCTTTTTTCTTTTTCTTTTTTTAATTTTGTTTGTTGGACAGTTGAAAACTTTGAATGCCTTATTTCATAATATCAACACAACATTGTGAGACTGCCAGTCTCCTGAGTCCATGGTAAAAGCAGCATGACAATAACAAGTTAAAATAGTCAGAGTTGCTTGTTTGCCCCTTAATGTGAGTGTAGAAACACTTCTAGTGTTTTGAAACTCCTGATTGTTTGTGTGTGTTGTAATAATATGTGCAATAATATAGAGAAAATTGGCCTTTTTTATGTATTTATTTTACAATATTCTGTTGTATAGAAAGACTTGCATTCGGAGTTAATTTAATGAAAGTCATTTATGAATAAAGTTCAAAAACTACACTTGCAGAAATGTAAAGACTTTTTTTTGACGACTGTAATGTGTGTGTTATAAAGTCAGACCATCTAATCAAAGACATAAATCTTATGACAATCCATATTATATAACGCTATATATGGTCTCTGAAATCTAAACTTATACCATACATGAAGCAGACTGTTGAAACTGTGCTGATGCTGTGACTGCTGTCTTAGTTTTAGAAGTCATTACTGAAATGTTGGTGTGGACTTTGGGCTTAGTAACTGTTGTATAAAAAATCTGTAACACACTAGGAAAACGGGAAAACCCCCAAACCATAATGTTCAGAACAGTTAAACTGTGAATTTTTGAGCCTGTAAAATATTTTTTCTAAGAGCCAGCTATGATTCCCTTTACTGTTTGCAGAAGGCAATTATTCTTGAATGAAACAGTTTGTAAAAGTCAAACCTAATTTTGTGAAAGTCTTTGTCATAATAATTTTGTCCCCATTTTACCCCTGTTGCTGCCTCCATGGCGATCAACCAGATTCCCCACTGTTAAAGGTTTCCCTGTGAGCGTTTTGGTGGATGATGCTTAGCATTTGACTATCGCTTCCAGTACTCATGACCCAGTTCAGTCAAGCTGTCGCTCCACATAAGAGTCTTCTATCTCCTACTTTTTTGGTGTTGTATCTTCTCCTCCTACTCCTCAGCCATGTGAGGTGCTTCCCTCGCTTCCCTCCCTGCATGCCGGCAATTAATAATTGAACATTTCATTTCGTGTCGTATCCAAATGCAAAGAAGAGCCATAAAAAGGACTGAACGAGTCTGCAGGGAACCAGATGGAGATCAGTGGAGAAAAGGGGGAAAAAGAGAAGGGATGATTGTGGAGGGAGCGAGGAAGAATGTGCTGTGTGTCAGTAGGGTGTGCTGTCTGCAGCCTCATTAGTTGTGCAAGGAAAATGTGGAGAGGAGGAAGGAGGGGCAAGACTTTGTTCCCTTTGATTAAAAGGGGGAAAAACTCAGTCAGCACAGTGATGGTGGGTGTGGATATACGTTTCTGTGAAGAAGCAGATGTATAATAAGTGCACCCATCTTTTACCTTTCTGTAAGTAAAAACCAGTCCCACCTTGCAGATGTGTGACTGGTTATTAATTTCCATTACCTTGCCAATTAGTCTCACTTGAACCAGGTGTTGATGCACAGAGATAATAACTCAAGCCGATGTCTTATTAACACCAGAGAAACTTCAAGTACAAGATTTCATTTCTGCAGACGTTCATCTTCTGTGAGATGGTGAGGTTTCAAAGTACCAACTAATAAACAGACTGCTGGAGGCAGGCGTCGTATAGAGAAACATTTATTTTAGCCTGCTGTTAATATCATTTTGTGCATTCATAGTAAAGAGAATTAAGTTTTTTGCCTTTAGATGAAGCATAAAGTCCAGTGTCACTCAAATGTGTGCTTATATGGGATTAATAGATTTCTTACTATAATATTATTTAATAAACTGCACAAAACGCAAGAGGTAGATCTCAGACCCTACAGGCCACAGTTAGTTAAAGCAGCTCATAGCAGCTGTCGCATGTGGTGGTGGAGGGGTGGTTATTTGGGCTTGTTTTGCAGCCATAGGACACGGGCACCTTGCAGCCATTGAGTTGTCTGACTGAGTTTAAACCTCGTATACAACCTTGTATACAAACATATTCTAGAATTAAATGTGAGGCCATTCAAACATACATGCAACATGCATGCAGCCTTGCACTAGGTCATGCAGTTCATGCAACCTGACTAAAATGCTGTGGCAGGACTTTAAGAGATCTATGCATAAACAAATCCATAAACCTCAATGAACCACAGCAACGTAAAGAATAGCAGACCAAAATTCCTCCACAGATATTTTGAGCGACTCTTATTTGTATTGAACATTTATGCCTGAACTGCTGCATAATGATATTAAACTAAAATTGTTCAAAATGATGTTATAACTGGTCCTCCAGAGTTTTAAAGCTAAATGTTAGGGTAATGTACCTATCAAGTTTATTGGAGTAAATTGGATGAAAAAACTAATATGACTCTGATGTCTGCGTTAAATGTGAAACTGTTATCAGCAGCTGGTGGACTTTCTTTGCATAATTTCACCTGCTAAGAGCTGGAAAACTTTATCATATTTCGTATTTGTTCCAGTTTTGTTTCTAATCAGATATAACATGTTAACTGTACTTTAAATGCAGTGCTTTAATACATGGCTTAACATGCAAAACCTTACCTAGCCATACACAGTTGGAATTGCATTTTTTTTTTTTTTGTTTCAAACAGCTTTAAATTTGTTAATTTTCAGCTCAATTTGGAAACATATTAACTAACAAAGTAACCATAACGGCTATGGTGACATTAAGTTATTGTAGCATAAATTACAGCAGTTTACAAGTACTTGCATGTTTATTTTTGCCCATAACTGCTAGGACTTCAGGATTCATGTCAGATTTCCCATACTGCTGAAGGTTGGTATCAGTGTTACATGTGACAGGAATACTTCCTTCTCTGAATTTTTGCTTCTTCTTTACTGTCAGAGGTGCGTTTCCCAACACGTCTGATTAACAAGGCCGTCAACGATGGCTTTTCTTAGGGCTCACAAAACAGTCAAAAATTTCACTGATCACTGTTGTAATTACCTGAAAAATGCAGCACAGTGTCTCCAGTATAATCTGTTTTGATATAAGATTATACTTAACTAAATCCAGTAACGCGCAACTCACAATTTATGCTGGTACAGCAGCATTTAGCTTCCTTATACTTTATCTCACCAGCACAGCAGTTATATATGTTGATTCCCCTTGAAGCGCTCTGCATTGAATTGATTGCGTATAGATGAAAGCAAGCATTACTATTATTATTTATTATTATTGTTCGTTCGTTCTTTCTTTGTTTACATTCTCATTAGGTTAATATGTATGTCTCTTTGATAATCCTGCATGTAGCACAGATAGAGGGTTCAGCCTTTTGAGATTATCTCAGCGCAATCCCTGCGGTATCTGTGAAGACCCAAGGATAAGCGAGATGATTACACAGACAAAACTGATGAATTTTAAAATCTGAGGATATCCTTTCAACGTTAGCAGCGTAGTTTATTAACACTGACGTACCAAATGTGGTTTCTGAAAATTATATTTAGTGAGTTGTTTATCTGTAGGCAAATTCTCCTCAGTGGAATCTTTTGATGTTCCTTAATAAGGCCTGTGGTTCACATGCTCTGCCACACAATTCGTAAAACTGAAAAAAGTGCACGTCTTGATGTTTAGTGTGGGTTTGTTTACCCGTCATTACATCCCTGGAAAATGACTTGACAATCAGCTGCATCATCCAGAGGTCAGTGTGAGTTTATTTCAGAGGCCCATTTTCCCAGCAGTGTGGGGACAGACATGAGTCTTCAGTTCATTCACAGTTCTCTCTCTCTCTCCCGTCCTTTCAGTTTCTCGCTTTTTAATTTTTTGTAATTTTATTAGTCATTTGGCGCAGCGAGCAGTCTTGCATCACTGATGCATTAAGTCACAGTACCTGCACAGAAAATGGTGATAAGTAACCTGACACAGCAAATAATCTTCATCAATAGATTGATTTGTACATAAACATTTTCAATTCACTGTCGTAGAGGGTAAAACGGTGTTCTGCCTTGTGGACGTTCACAAAGATAGCTGCAGACTCCTACTTGTTCTTATTATACTACTTTGTAGTCTACCTGGAGAATCTTTGTGCTTTTGGTGGCCTTGTAGTGTAGTTGTTGTGCATACAAGTCTGCAGAGAGCCTTCTACACCTTGGTGCACACACTGATGATGAAATCCATGCCCCACGGTGACCCTTTCATGTAGTGGCATAGATTAAGCAGGGACCCCTTTTGGGAATTTCTGTCAAGAATTGTTTTTTCTTTTTATTATCCACAGCAACAAATGAAATGAAATATTTGACCTTACTTGCAAATCTGTTTTTTAATAGCCAGAATAGCTGTGATGTATTAGGATGCCTGGCGGTGTCTTATGATGCCAGTAGGATGTTGAATTGCTAACCCTTTGGGTCCTGTTGATTGTCGGTGGGGTCTTTTTGGATCATGTTTGTTTTACGCATCCTGCAAATAACAGATTGAGATCCAGAGCATTTTTCCATCTTTCCAAATCTAGAAAAATTCTCATTTTGTTCATCATCCTTAATTATACTTTTGGCTGCTTCGTGTCAAAATATCACCATATAATTCATTGCGAGCTAATGTATCTCTTTCTGTCTTTCAGCCCTGATGACATAGGAAGCTGCTGGTACATCCTGTTGTCTGGCTCAGTTTTCATCAAAGAATCCATGTTCTTGCCCAGAAGCAGGTAAGATCATCAGCCATTTTGAATGCTGTTTGAAGGCGTGATTTTTGGCAGTAACATGCAAGCATCCGCTTTCCTTCCAAGCCAATTTAAAATGAAGAAACAAATGGCTCTTTCTCCAAGATTTGTTTCCTGTCTTATCAGCTTCTTGTTAACTTTTATTAAAATTGCCTTGTAAAAATTTTGCACAGCAGCAAATGTTTGTATGCAGTTATGTGATTTCACTAAAGAAAATTTTAATCTTATCATTGTTTCTTTGGTTTCAAAAACAGATTTTACTTATGTTTTTGGCATAACTATTTAATTTTAATTTATATCTTTTTTAAAATCAGTTATTTAATACAGAAGTCCATTTTAACATTTACTTTTCCCTATGCAAATTGGTTTCTTCTCATGTACAAGAATGTTGCTGGGACATCAACATGACTTCTCTGCAGTTCAAGAGAAATACACTAGGCGACTAGGTCGAGAATAAAATACATGTCGTCATTAAAAATTATAAACAGTTATTATAAAATACATTTTTACACTCTAAAATTCTCAAGAACTATATCACTAACACTGCAAAAAGGTGAATGTACATCTGTCCATTCCTAATACACTTATCCAATTAAGGGTTACATAGAGGGGAAGCTGGAGCCTATCCCAGCTGTCATAGGGTAAAAAGCAGGATACATAGGCTTGGTTTGAAGCTGTGCAAAACCACATTATAGTAGCTTACACTGTAACACTTGGACCTTGCAAGTAGAGACACCTTGACTAAATCGTATGAATTCCTGACCATAATTAAAAGATTAGCATAAGTCATGTCCTTTTAAAGCTTTTGACCTGTATCACAGTAGTCTCAATAACCTTGGGTAGAAAGCATTATTGTCATCACCATTTTAGCATAGTTGAAAAGCTCAAGTAACACTAACCATTTCATTAGTCTTCCTCTTGGATAATTCCTGCGTTTTCTGATTTAACCATATTGCATATTATTTGTTTAGTTTTTGAGTGAGGCTAGAAAATAATTATTTATGGCACCTTCAGAGGACTTAAGACTCATGTTCCCCTCTCACAGCAGTGTTCACCACCTCTGAAGCCAAGACTCAAATGTTAAAAAGCTGCGATTTCACAAGTGGATCTGTTACATGAAATATCCCTGTAGGCGTCTTGAAAACAATGATCTTTTTATCCATTAGGCTTGCATAACACACCTACGGCCACTCTGAGCTCGAGGCCGTCACTTTAGCCCGTGGAGCAGAACTGTTCCGGCTGTACAGCGGGAGTCCGCTGAGGTCGTTCTTTGGGTTTGTACGAACGTGGGAGGCATTTAAAACGGAAGAGTTGATCGGAAATGTGCCAAAAAACTAGCCCCCTCTTAAATGTAACCTTTTCAGTTTTTCGAAGGTTAAAGTGTGTGTGTGGGATGCCCGAAGGGGGATCTGAAGGTACTGGCAGATTAAAGTTAATGCTTGACCACAGTCACAGAGGAGAAGAAGGCCCTGAAAGTGTTTACCAAGCATATGTTGCAAAGGAGCTTGTGGAGGGTGGATCCGCTGTGCTGTGTGAGACTGTATGGGGTTGATAATTAGCTCAGATGTTCAGAGTAAAGCCAACTGCTTTATTCAGGACTGTCACATTTATGTCTTCTGTGCTAAATTATGCATATGAAGCACCAACTGCACGTTGAGCGGTTTTAGTTTCTGCCAGAATGTGCTTCAGTGACACTAGCTGAGATTCATGTGAGCAACTAGATGAAAAGAAGGCAATCTGGCAATAGTTGTAAGGGAATGTTACATCGTGCAGAGCATGCAACATATAATATACCTGCAGAAGAGGCAGCACTAAGCCTGGCACAGTCATAATCTGAATGCCTGTTATAGATACATTCTGCAAAAAAAGCTTCATCTTTTGTTGAATGATTGTCTTCTTTTACAAGCAACAGCTGTTCATTCACCACAGCACTGACTTTTGTAGACATGCTGGGTGTGTAGAATGCAAAAGTCTGAATCAGTTGGATCAAACTTGACACGTTTCTTAGTATGAAGTCTTTGTGATGTCTGATTGAGCTTATGTAACAATGGAGCAGGTAAATGTTTAGAGTACTCAGAGTGAGCTCTTTTTTTATCATTTTACCCTCCACACTCTTCCAAATTTAATCCAAAGGTAACATTTCCATTAGTGAGGAAGCAGAATGGCCCCTAGTGTTTTGTTGGTCAACAGCATATTTAACATGGCAAAAGGTAGGCTCAGGCTACTTTAAACAAAAACTTTCAGATGCTGGTTTCTTTCCTCTATACAAATGTGGATATTGTAAGGCCTCACTCACACAGTCCTAGACTGGCCAGCAAAACCTAAGTTACTACAGTTTGCCTGGATGACATTGACTTGTTATCTAATAACAAAAAAATACTCGCCAACTATTCGCCAATTGACTATAAAACTAAGAAATCACAAACTGACATCGTCAGCCTTCAAAGTAAAAGTAGCTGCTTTTGGAAACTGATATTTTGCAGGAGTAATGTGACGCTGAAAGCAAACATTCTACTTTTCCACTTTTTGGACTTTTTCCGAGTTTTGCTGTTGGAAGTCAGTGTCTTCCATGTAACTGCAGCAATCCACTAACCAACAGAACGCTGACAAAGAGGTTTTTGGTGCAGTATTCTCTTCGCAACAATGACCGCAACTTCACCAGCAACCACTCACCACTAGTCAGGAAATGGATCTTTCGCTAATGACTGGTGGTTACCAGTGAGGCAGCAACCAATCTGTAGGCCTGAATGAGGCTTAATGTGATTTTTCTGTTGGACACAGTTCTGGATGCATTTGAGAGGGGCACCCAATCAAAATAAAAGGTTTGAAGGGATTGCAGCTGAGACTATTTGTTTCAGATAGTGGGTCTGAATCAAGACCCAGAGTTAGACAAACATGAATTATATAAAGTTACCTACCTGACTAACACAGGTTTGTTAATCTTAGTGAAACGGCACATACACTGTGTTGAAATCAGTGATACAATAGGAGCCAGTTCATGCCAACAATGAAGTAGAGAAAAATAAGCATTGTTAAATTTACCAAGGTAATTTACTATTGCCCTGGCTGATTACATTATGACCAACTGTCATTGGTTGTTGTAGTTTTTTTTATATTCATACACTAATTTTATTAATGAAATTTTTGTATTAGCCCCCTAGTATTTTGTGAGCCACCTGGCTCCATTTAAAAGAAAGAACAAAAAAGTTTTTTTGGTGGAAATGAAGCAGAACCTATTTCCTCAGTGACAATCAGACGTTTTCAAAATGACACATTCAATGGCACATTCTGAGTCAACGTTTCAAGGACTCCTGGGTCATGAAACTCACTCAGGTTTTGAATGACAGTCTGCATTTTCAGTTCAAGAATGAAAAGGAGAAGAATAAGACTTTTTCTTGACAGCGGCGTTGTGACTGTATTCCCGTAACAGTGCTAGAGAAACTCTGTACAATCATTTAATATGATGCAAAGCTGTAAACCTAACTGAAATCTTCCTGTTGTCCTGGTAGGAAACGTGACTGTCATAGTTTGTGTTAAAACATTTGTTTGTCTTATCATCTTATTATGAACATTTCTGTTGTTGTTTTTTTTTGTTTGTTTGTTTGTTTTGTTCTGTTTTCTTTTACATGGATTGTTCTTATTAACGGTTTTCCTATAGGGGCAAAACACTGGGTGGGAGGAAAAGATCCAGACACACTGCCTCACCTAGTCTATAAAGAGGACAAATGGTGAAGGTAAAATGGCTCGGAGGGGAAATTGGTTGTGGCACGAGTAACTGAATGGAGTCCAGTGGGACTTCCTGAAGCTTTTAAAGATGTGGTGGAATTGGGTTTCAGACAGGCCCTACCCAGAAATGGCTGTTCATATCTACACTAGCAGCAAGGTTGAAAACCTGATACGTCTCCATCATCCTCTCAGTGCTTCTCTCGCTCTCTTACTGCCGGTAGCTGTAGTGAGATCTGATCCAGGGGGAGATGAATGGCTCAGTCATTAATCGTAGAAGCTGGAACTGTATGCCGTAAACCCAAAATCAAATATAACCTAAATAGATACATGTTTGGTCATGGTACGCTGAAGGCTGACTTCAGCAAACCGTGACCAAAGTGCACTACTGGTGATTTAGTCAGCTTTAAAAGTGACAGTCAGCCTTGTATATTTTGTTATGATTCTGCAGAGATTGTAACTCTTATTTCATAAAAATGTTTTGGCATTTATACCGTACTTCTTGAGCCTTGGTGACCACCCGGAGCTTTAAACTGAGTGCAGCTTGTTATGTTCAGTGTTTCTATCGTAGAAACTCGCACAATGCATTGCGGCAGTTTGGGATACAGTATCCTCCTGCCTAAGGAGGTTTTAGACCACCAACTTTCCAATTAATGGACATCCTCAAAAACAGGACAGAGGAAAAAAGCGGCATTTAAAATTCAAGCGTGTGTTCAGTGTGTGATCTGCTAAAACTACCAATACAGTGTTTTTACATGATGTAAGACAGTTATACAAAAAGCACTCATTTTATCGCAGAGCATCATGTACGAAATGTTATTGTGTTACTATTTTTGGCATCTTTTTACTGAATTCAGAACACTGAGTGGTCATTATAAGTTAACACCCAGGTAGACTGCCTCCTCTGACTTCAAGCAGGCTGAGTAGCGAAGATTGGTCTTGCTGAGGTTAAGCCTAGGGAATGTTTCCTTTTTAAAATTGCAGAGAAAGTCCTGACAAAGGGACAGGAAGGCATTTCAGTTTAACTGACTGCTTACTTGTTTACTTTCATTTTTAGTTGCCACGTATTTCTTTTTTACACACCGTCTGTTTAGGTTAAGATACCAAAGCTACTTGGCTCGGGTTATAAGATAATGGTTTGATTAGAAATCTACACTTTCACATTGTTAGCCACATGCAGGTTACCGGGGTGATGACTGCACTGCAGATTTTAAATGTGCTTTCAGTTCGTGACTGATGATATCAGATGATAACTGCCTACTGAGCCTGTTAGCAGCCACAGGATGGTGCTTCCTAGTGAGATCTATGGGATTACAACTGATAATGACCATTTAATGGGATGAAAACATTTGGAACGGGTGATCTGTTGTGACAGTTGTCTTCCACTATATCACTCTGCACAGAATAAAACTGAATTTTTTTGCAGCTGCCACTTTCCAGATGTTACGCATCTATTGGTCGGGCCATTATTGAGATGGTTGTGTTTTAGGCGAGTGTCTTTGAGAGCTTTTCAACTACTGAGCTGTTAATGGTTTCAGGGATGAATTTTCCTTCAGAAGATTTTCCAGTGTAGGTGTGTTCCTTAAATTAGATGTGCCAAATCTGCAACTTTCAAATGTTAACAACAGGCTAAAGACGAGGATTTGCACAATCATTATTTTCACATGTACTCTGCATTCAACACTAAACTATTTTTAGCCATAGTTTCTTGTAACTGCATGGAACTGTGGACTTCCACCCTGAAACACCCTTTAGTAAACCCAGACTGATTTTACTTCCCCTCCTCCACGGTGCTGTGTGCATTCATTTTCAACATACTGCTATCAAAGCTTCTTTCGTTCATCCATTTCCAAACTGTTTTCTCATCATCACTCACTCCTTACACTGGGTAAACCAAAACCACAACTCTTAACATAATCATCCCATATGGGAAAATTGGGTTTTTTGGTAGCAGAGGAATGTCTGCATCATCACATCTTGTGAAGTGCTGGGAAAAAAAGGCCGGTACAGATGAGACTGTTTCTTGACAGGCAGACTCATCTGTGACTGTAGATGACAAACTAATCCAGTGATAATTTATTCTCTTGTTGCACAATGCAGATCTTTCTCAACGCTTCTGATGTTCATTTCCATTCTGTGGAACAGTTGCTGGCTGAACAGGAGATTTTTTTTTTTTTTTTTATTAATTCATTTCATGACTAAAAATGGTTACTGTGCTTGTGCATCTCATTATTTTTTAATTTTAATTGAAACATTAGGTGCTCATCCATCTGGTGTGATTTTAATGGTGGTTGTTTTTGACAACCAAGTAAGTCTTATTTTCTCATTTTAGAGCAATAGTATGTTTAAAAATAAACATTTCTAGGTCCTGCCAGCGACAGGCCACAGACTGTGAAACAGTCCTGTTGGTTTGTTTTGACATGAAATTTTGACTTTGTGCTGAATATTTTTTTTTGTCCTCAGTTTTTTTTCTTTTTTTCGTGAGTTCTCAGATACAACACAGTCATGTGAACAGGACTACTCCACAAAATGACACTTATTATATCATCGGGGTTATCTTGCCTTTGGCTTTGAGGTTTTATTTTTCATTATTTTATTTTATTTTTTTTAAATTGAAAGTCTGCTCTAAATCCAGGGACATGTAGTCTGACTATTAACCTGGCAGGAATCATCCAATAAATAAATAAAACCCCATCAAGCTGCACCATGGAAAGTTTAGGTCTATAAATTGAAAACATCTCCCCATATGCTGGGTCCTCTTTTTTCCTCAAATTTCTAAGCTGCATTTAAAAAAAAAAAAAAAAAAGAGTTCCAGCAGGAAATGAAGTTTACTCAACAACACTCAGGTTAAACATTGATCACTTGCTATGAAGTCTGTTTGTACTACCAGAATGTTTGTTATTATCTTGCTAGTGAAGGGGTGTGGGTGGTTGTATTTCTATCATATTGATACTATAGAACACCCAAGGTTAGGGATGGGGATTGATAAGAATTAGCAATTCCGATTCCATTATCAATATCACTTATCAATTCAATTCCCTTATCGATTCTCATTAGCTCCACTTTGAGAGTCACCACCATCTCTAAGCAGCATATGAAAATCATTACATTCATGTAAATTAATTACATGCTGAGTTGTCAAATGTTTGTGCATGTTGGAGGTATTTTCCCTCTTTGTGATCACCGTTGGGGTCATTACTGAAAAAAGTAATTGTTACACATATTACACAGAACACTTTTCTTAAAAGTAACGCAGCACGTTACTTAATTACACCCGGGAGAAAGACATTTGTTACACTACTCGTTAAGTTACTTTGATGTTACAGTCTCATAATTACCAGTTAAAATATAAACCTCTAGCCCCACACACCAACACAAATCCCTATCCTAATGAAGACGCATGCAATCTATCTCTTAGTATTTATGTATGAACACAAAGCCGACAACACAAATGAAAGATGGAAACCAGCACAAAAAGACTTTAAAGCGGTCGTCACGATGACTCTGCAGTAGAAACTGAGACTACAGCCTGACTGCTCATCAGTTTGATACCTGTTGAAGTTCAGCAGCGGCTTCACTGCAAATGACTGCTCACTTTATCACGGTGCTGGGCTGGGGTCAGCATTTACTCAAATTCAACACCACTCTGGGCTCTTGGCTAGCTTAGCGTTAGCGGTCTGTCTGTGCAGGTGCTGAAGTTGCGTTAACAGTATGATGCAGTTGTTTCCGTCCTGGAGCAGTATCCATCGCGCTCCCATTCTTTGTGCAGTAAAATAAAAGTAATGTCCATATCCACGCTGTAAACTGCGCCACTGTTTTCCTCCTCCGATTCAGCTGATTATAGCAAGAGTGCAAGAACTGATAAATGGGATCGATAGGCAGACAGACCAAGGAACTGGACTACTCGGAACTGGTTCTTGATTCCCATCCCTACCCAGGGTTAATCCTGAATTCATCTGAATAAGATGAAATCCTGCTTTATAGTAGTCTCAGGTCCTGTGATTGTAAACCAGGACCATATCATCAGCCCTCCTCCTACATGCTCAACAGTTGGTATGAGTTGTTTGTCCTGCCACATTTATTTTTTGCCATATATGGAGCTTTGTATTATGACCAGACATCTCCACTTTGGTCTCATCTATCCGGTCAACCAAACCTAAGCTGTGCTGCTTTTTTAAGAGAGAAAAAATATTTCTCCTGTCCTTCCATATATACCATATAAGCCATGATAATGTTTTTTTCTGTTTGTTTTTGTGTGTTGTTGTTGTTTTGTTTTTTGTACTGTCATGGATTTTAACATGCTAACACAGGGCTGTAGTTTGAGATGTAATTCTTGGGTCTTTTGTGTATTCTCTGAGGATTGCATGGTCTTGCCTTGGGATGAGCTCTAGAGTTATTGCAGGTTATATGTGAGCTAAGGAAAATTTAAATTGCATGATACTGAACATATTTCCAGTTCTTTGTTGGAAATGCCAGCTTTAGGTGTTAAAATTTTAAATGCGATGATGCCACTCATCTGAAAACACAGTAAAATGATCATTCCAGCTTAAAGCGGAGGAAAAATGTTAAATATAACATTTAGAAGCTAGCAATCAAGCTTTTGAACCACAGGACACAACTAGACATTGAGGCAACTTGTGAGTTGGTCTTATATTTTTCATGTCTAAAATAAATCTAAGCACTGTAATTAGAATATTTTAGTTCACTTGACTTAAAACGGACAGGCTCACTTCATTGAGTAACTTCTAAAAGCAGTGTACGTTGCCCTGTTCACACGTACACACGGGAACATACAGTCCAGCCTCTCACTCACTCGTGCTTTGTAACAGGAAGTGAGTTGTACGCTGGAATGCAGCCGTATTCAGCTCACCACATTACACAGAGCCAGAGAGACAGACAGAGAGAGAGAGAAAGGGGGCAGAGCCATTGGACAGAAGCTGATCTACACTTTGTGAGCCACACGCTCCCATTCTCATACACAAATCTCCGACAGCAGTGCCGGTTTGTGTACAGGACAATATGCCGCAGTTACACCGAAGTCTCGGGACTTGGAACGTGTTTGCTTGGCTTTCTCTGGACTAACAAGAAGGGATATTTTAGACGGAGGGGTTCATCTTATCAGGTGGCTGTGTCACTCTAGGAGCAGATTGGCGTGTCGGGGGTGAGTCATCAAAGTACAGCGACATGTAACTCTTACCTAGAAACACATGAGCGTACGGCTTACTGAAGTTCTGCCTAGAAACTCCTTTGTTTTTGGTTGTAATTTAAAAATCTGACTCTTCTCCAAGCCGGGAGCTGTTTGCAGTAAAACCTTCAAGTCTGGAATGTGAAGTATGACTTTGATGTTATTTTGGATTTGTCAGTGTGAGGAGTGTGCTGCCAGCAAAAGGGGTGTGTGCTCTTTTGGGGTATATGGAGGAGGGGGTTAGACACAACTTTTGGCAACTTTGAAACCAAAACAAAGATGGAGCCCCTGCTGTGGTGAGAACATGTTAGAAATGAGTGATAGATGCAGTGATGACTGATGAATGTGTTTGGAAAAGTTGCGAGCGGCTAGCGTAGTCGCTCTTTCTCTACACTCGTGTCTCCAGTGCCCTTTTCTCTTTGCCTTTTACAATGTCAGTGAAGCTGTATTTTGGGAAGCAAAAGTCACGAGTCAGTTACACATTCTTGGATGCGTTGTCAGTGCCTATTTCAGATGTGCCGGGGCAAAGGTTTGGAATATGCATGTGGTGTGGACCACGCGGTTACTCCAAGGAATTCTGTTTATCTTTGCAAGGTGAGGTTGGATCATCAAACTCGGCTCTGACAGGATGTTGGTAAACGCTTCAAAGCCTGGATGCGGTTTTCATTCACTTTAGCAGTTGTAGCCAAAGATCCGTCTGACCTCCCACTCCCTCCTTCTCTGTGCTGGGTCAGAAGTCTTGCATAACTGAGAAGTTTAATCTTTGTCCTTCTTAAGGGTCTGGTGGGTTAAAAAAGCCAGTGTGCCCTCTTACCACTTACTCAGTTAAACAGCTTAAAAGAGTGAGGAGACACCCCCCCCCCCTTTCCATCCCTCGCTCCCTTCAGCTCAGACCAGGGTACAGATTAAGGGTTGCGTTGGTTCACACAGGCAGCAGAGTGGATCCGAGGCTAAGGCGGTGGGCTGCCGGGCTGGTAGAATGAGAAGCTGGTGATGCATGTGGAATGACATTCCAGACGCCCGGGCTTGTTGTATAACGGAGGGGAATGCAAGGCTGCCGAGGCAGGGCAGATGTCAGACAGTCGACTGAGAGCTTCAGGGTTTAATGTGAAGTTGAGATGTTGGCTGCCTGACAAATGACAGAATAGAGGCAAAAATGGGGATGTTCTCTTCACCATCAATTTCTTTTTCTTTGTTTTGTTTTGTTTCACATAGACTTCACTTGTAGCAAAATTCTTGGCTGATGTGGTTTTGAAATAACAATATTTGCTTTTGCTTATATGGTTTTCATCATTCCTTCTTTTGGGCAATGAAGTTTTAACTTGGACTTTACATGGACGTATCTCTCAGGTATATTAAAACCCACCAAGGGTGTTCATTTTTGGTACTGGAAGGTTGACCGGGGATGGCTTTTACGGTGTTTTCAGTATCATTCAGCTTCCTCTCCGGAGAGTCTCCACACTTACTGTCTTCATTAAAAATAAATAACTAAACTATTTCGAAGTCTCTTAGGAGGTAATCTCTTGCTTATTTAAGAAGCTTTATGCTATGTGAGAACGTAAAGGACTGAATTTTAATATGTGTTATTAATCATATGTGTCACAAAATAGGACATCATTTGCTATAGATGCATTCTCACACTTATTTGCTATGAATTCACTGTGAGGCACATTTGAACTGCACACAGACATTGTTCTAGGAAGCTGGTTTAAAGACCCCTTGATGTCTTATCCAACGGGCATTTGTTGGATTCACCTCTGTTGGGTCTAAAGAAGTTCAGAACTGCAGTGCACGCATAAAGATGGGCCATGGTAAGCTCTGAAAAGACAGAACAGGTTCAGACAGTAAACCAGGTTCCAGCTTTTACCTTTGTTACATGAGAAAAATGGAAGGAAATGGGAGTGATTTCTTTCATTTGAGTACGAAGTGTATTTTTGCAGAGCTTGCCTGAGGATTAAAGAACTGTTAATGTGGCATACTTTGAGTGACATGAGTGGTTTGAAGTAAATTACTTTTTTCAAGTTAAAAACTAAATTTGTAAGCTGCCAAATTAACAAACAAAGGGGGAAATGGCAAAATTTGTTGTCTTTATTTTTTATGTCCTGTATTTTTCACAGCTTCTTAACATGAATTTTTTCTTAGAGAAACAATAAATTCAAGCAAAATAAAAAGGATAATGGAAATATAAAAGGTTATAGATTTACACTGTAAGTGTAGCAATATTTTGGTACTTTTAACAGTGATCATCTTTTCTTTGCGCTGTGCTCTGAATACCTGCTCAAGCATCTGGCACCTTTCCTATCTTCCCCCCCCTTTTTTATTCCTTTATCTGGTTTTGTAGGTTCGTCAGCCAACACACACACACTGTAGTTCTCTGGAAAGAAAAAAACAACCTTACGTTAACTTGTGGCCCTGAATTCCTCGTTGATGAATAATTCATACCAAGTGGTGTGTGCCTAGACCTCTGCCTCTTTAGTTATAGCTAATAAAAATTGAATATTTGCATGGGTAGGCTTTGCAGAGTGTGCTGCGTGGCAGTGTTGATTGCTGGAGAGTTGCTTACACCCCGGTCCACCTAAGCATTAGCTAAGACAATCAGTGTTTGCTCTCAATGCATTATTTGTTTTCTAATTTATATTACCCTCTTGGCAGGCCCTCTACTTAATATTTGCTCAGCACTAGTCATAGGGCACTGGAGGCTTTAATCCCCAAACAAGACACTTTTGTTAGAAAACGCGCTCCTGCCCCCACACACTCAACTTCTGTAATCCCTTCTTTAACATTGCACACTGCCAGTGGCCCTCGCCTCCTGCAAAATGGAGGAATGGATTACTAATGTCAGGAATGCAATGGAAGAGCATGATTGAACATGTCACTTCACCGTTTGTATTCTGGTGGCCTAACGTGTTTTGTGATGCTCATTGGGTGGATTCGCTATCGCTTTTCCACCGTAGCATGAGTCGAAGGAGGCTGAACAGGATCAGAGCTGGCGCCAGCTCAAACGTCCCTAAAACCGGATCAAAAGCACTTGTTCGTTTCTCTGAAGCCGCTGCCCAGCTGACAAATCATCTTTGGTGGAAGGAAGTTCCCAAAAAAAAAAAAAAAAAAAATCACAGCATTTGTCTTGCGAGAACACGAGCAAAAATACTGAGTAAGCTGTCCTTACAGTGGCTCTGTTTGGCCCTGCGGTGGAATTTAGGCTTGTGTATGTCAGGGATACGAGCAGAGTTAGTAGGCATTAAACAGAAGCTCAGGCAAAGCAAACAGCGACAATCAGCATTAACCCCCTCGCTGCCTTTGCTCACCAAGCCTGTGTGGCCCGGCCAGTCACTCATGCTGCCTTTGATTTCAGTTTGTGCTTCTTAGCAAAACTTTACTGTGGAGTTGTGTGAATTATAAAGTCGACAAATAGCTCAAGTAAAATTTGCAGCTCTGGCAGAGAAACAACAGAACAGCTGACAGGAGGAAAAAAAACACAAAGAAAAGAGAAAAAAGTCAACAAAAGGAAGCAGAAAGGGAAAAGCAAAGCCAGCTAAATCAACTCATAGAAAACAAAAGCATCACAAAAATCATTACTCGCTCTCTGCCAAGCTGACAGGTAGAGGATCACCAGGTTTTTCTTGGCTGGTGTTTATTCCCTGACTTGACCAAGCTACACCCACAACATGAAGCCACAAGCCCAGAGCTCTAAAGCATTTAGGCCATGCTGCGCTGGAGGTCTGCTCCTGTCGGGAATGATTGATGCAGGCTGGCACGTCCATAGGCTCACACCACTACCACTGCTCACTTCATCTGTGGGTGCTGAGGAGAACTTGAACACCTGGAATTACTCAGTTTGTGTCGGTCGCACAGTGAGGTTCAAGTAGATGGCAGGTTGCCCGAACAGAGCAAGTCACATTGACTACCACTGTTATTAATTAACCTGCCCAGAGATTTTTTTTTTTTCTTTTTTCCAAGAAATAGTTTAGACATTGAAATGTTAAGAGCTTGTGAAAACTTCCTAGAGCCTAACAGCGTGCTTAAATTATTTAATCAACAGTCTGAAACCACATGCATTTGAATAACTGTCAGTTATAAAAGCAATAAGCAGCTTATGCTCATACACTTTATGATTAGCAAAATGACCCCAGATATTTGCAAGAGTTTTAAAATAGTGTAAAATGCCCAGTGTGTTGGGTTAGAGAGGTTTTCACATTTTTACAACAGCTGACTTATTGAAACCACTGAAATTGTAATTCCAAATTTTTCCATCTGAATTTGTCCTGTAACGTGTGGTCGAAGTCGACAGAGTGCTGGTGAGTTTTTCCTGATGTTTCTAAAGAAGAAAACTGAGAATTTGAGTTCATTCAATTCTCACGAGAAGGCAGCAGCAGGGAGAATTTCATGGTTTGATCCAGGAGCTGAAGATGTATCGCGACTGCTTTTTTGTTTTTCGCACATTTTTTCAGGATGTCAGTGGGGCAGGCTGAGCTCTTGTTAGCAGATTACATAACATCAGAGGAGACAGAATAATAATTTCAGAAATCAAATAACCCAGAGCAGCATTTGGCTGTTTGTCAGGGGGAAGATGGTATTATTTTATATCACTGTGTATTTAGTACTGGTGTGCATTATGAGCTTCAACAGCCAAATTTAGTGAAAAGATCGAACTTGGTTTGAAAAAAATAAATGCCGTAAGTTCGTCCAGCGTAATTATGTGCTCGGTGTGAACGGCTGCAGCGTGAATCAGAAAAATATTTTTGAAGCACAGATTATTTGCATGGCTTTTATGTGTCCAGTGTGTAAAGGCCTTAAGAAAACAAAGTCACACTAAAGAAGCTACATGTAGGATTTGTTTAAAAAATAAAACGATGAATTGACAATTAGAACTTGTTTCGGATTGAATTTTCTATGGACTGTTTGCTCCATTTACCTTTTCAGGAAAAAATGTTAGTTAGTTACCTAGAAATGCATTTCATACTACAAAACCTCAACTCCTAAAGCTCAGCAGTGCAAAACGGGTCAAACCTGGCACATAAACTCAATGTGCAATCTTTTTATTTGGAGTCACTTGAGTTTATCTTAAAACACAGTGATGTGGATCACATTCAGAACCAAGAGATATTTAAAAATAACAAACAAGGGAGCCCTTGTCTCTACATTGAGGTTTGATTCTGGACAAAGGCGGCATTCTTTCCCAAAGCCGCAACTTGGATCTCTTCAAGCTCAGTTTCCACTGCAGCTCGTCGTCTTCCAGACCTTTTAGTCTCTGCCCCCCCCCCCCCCCCCCCCCCCATTAGGAGGGAAGCATACTGTACAAATTGTGACGTAGCGAGAGTGGACTTTTCCAGAGGTGGGTGGTTCCCTTCTGATGGGTCATGGCTGAAAAGAAGTGTTCATTCATTGCTGCTCTATCCAACATTATATAGGGATATTCCATACTGCATATTTAAAATGCTGCACAAGGAGTTACCTGTAGGTTAGGACTTATATTTAAGAGTTTTCAGCTGCCTGTGTACAGCTTGAATAAGACCGAGTTCTGCTGGCTTTAGATAAAGATTTAATATTTCTCTTTTCCCTCCTTTCTATAGTTTTGGGAAGCGATCAGCTGGCAGCCTTCGACGTGGATGTGAGTGCATCGTCCTGGAACCATCAGAGATGATTGTGGTGAGTTCTGTTTCTCAGACTTTTAGCACACTCGTGTCAAAAGCATTACTTTATGCATGCACACTAACACACTACCTAGCAAGCACAAATTGGAAGTAGCAATTACAACTTTTTTTCTTCGTAAGAAATGCATAGAAATACATAGAAATTGAGAAAAATAACACATACCAACAGAGAGAACTGACAAATGATAATTTTGTATACTTTACAAGCTGAAACCACACATCCGGCTTGTAGTTTTTTAAACCTACAAAAAATTAAAATCATCACCGTTTAGTTTGGTTGTTTTCTAATCCATCCACCTGTCATTTCTGATGTAATGTAAGTTACTCAAACATCAATACAAAAGGGTACAGACAGGTGGAGTTTTTCTTTAGTTCACCTTAATGTATAGGATGCAAAAAGAAACATTATGGTAATCATTGATTTTGTAATTCTGTCAGTCTGTGAAACAGCTGGACTCCATGTCGATCACCAAAAATCTACAGCAGAGTGTCGCTGATTTAGTTTATTTATTTTTTATCTGATTGTTTTAAGTGCCTTTTATTGATATTTCACTACAGCTGTCTGTGACAGAGCTATATATGCAGTATATTACGTGTGGCTAGCATGTGGTGCTAATTTTCAGAACTGTTGCAAGGCTCCATGATTTGCCATTGCTGTTAAATATTTTTTTTAAACAAACGAACAAAAAAAGCCACATGCAACCTCATACCTGTCTGACATCTTCAAATGATATTTAAATCTCAATGAGATTTTTACCTAGATAAATAAAAGATTAATACAAAAACTTAGCTGCCTGTCCTGTGGTTCAGTCCGGGGCATATTTAAGAGCATGTGTAATAAGGACGTAGATATCAGTTATATGCTAGTTGCCCTTATGTTAAAGCAAAGAAAAAAAAAAAAATAGGTGGCATGACTATCTCCAACAGATAATAACACCAGTATGCTTTGCTTTCACAAAATTTGGAAATGACTGGTCCACATAATGCAGATAAACAGAAAGTTTGTGACCTGCTTCAATAATCAAGTAAACACATTTTTTTTTTCATTGGTTTGAAAGAGGAACACGTGAAAAAGGAACTGAAACTAGAGAAATAAATCAGAGCGCACATGTAAAACATGGTTAATGCTGTCAAGATATTAGTCAAATTGAGCGTTGTGTTGAGGGGTTAGGAACAATGCAGTGCAGCTAATTTGCCTACCATTGGCAATTATAACATGATGTTCATCCACTAAAGTGATTGGTTGCATCATGGCACTGTTTGCCCCACCTTATAATAACACACAAACACACCCTCAACTGCCATTTCTAGCAGCGCATATCCACCCTATTCTATCATCGCTGTAAAATAAAAAACATAACGCACATAATAACAACCAGTTTGCACTGCTGTAGTCACAGCACTGTTCATTCACTGTAATTGCCTCTTCTCTGTGAGTGTGCTGTGTAGATGGGTGGGTGGAGGGGGGCTTGTGATAACTGAGCTTCTATCAGATAAACACACACTCCTTAATAATACCTCCCTCTGTTCTGCTCGCTGCAGACACTTTGTAGCCTTTTACCTCTTATGCTGCTACAGTTGCTAGCTTGCCCTGTAATTACTGAACAGGGGCTCTTATGCTGCCGAGGAAGTGATGCACGCGGATGAACCTCGCTGCTACATGTTAAGAGTGTACAGAGATATGCAGACGTGCCGTTATAAACATAAGCAAAGATGCTCACGTGTCTGTGCTGTACACGCGTACACTCCGAGATTTGCAATTAGACACACAATCACACTTACGCTCTCGCTCGCACACAGCTCCGTTGCCGTTGTCATGGCAGCAGTTGGTAAGGCAGAGAGAGATTTTAGTGGTGTAATCCCAAAGGCTGAGCGCTGTGAAATGTGAAGCCGCAGTGAAAGTAGCGAGCGAGCAAGGGGAGGGAAGGGAAAGAAAGGGCCAAAAATGTAAAGTCAGATATGTCGTTCCATCATGGCACAAAGCCGTGTGGCACCAGAGCACCGTTTAGATAGTATAAAACCAAAAAAGCGTCACAAAATTGTACCGCTTGACTATAGCGATGGCTTAGTTAAAGTGGCATGCTGTGCCAGTTTCCACATGGAAAATGTTTTTCTTCCTCCCAGTTCATTAAAAATGGAAACATGGATTATTATCTTTTTTGAACTTGTAATTTCTTTGTGGTTAATATGTCTAGCAGAGACGGAGAGAGTTGAGCGTCTCCATTTCCAACTCTGCCAGGCTCCATCTCTGTTTATCTCTACCTGTCAATCAGTTTACTCCCCATCGCTTTTCTCTCCTTGGCTCAATCCTTCCATCCAAATTCCTCGCTCAGCCCTCTGTTTCTTTCTCTCGGTCTCTCCTTTTGTTTTGTGAGCACCCTTTTGACGTAGGTGTGCATCGTACAGCCCACACGCTTCTATTTTTACGCAATGAGAGGGGCGTTATGCAGGGAGGTGGGGGATTCAAGAGGGGGCGTGAATGAAGACGAAGACTGTCACTCCCCTCATCTCTGTCTCCCTCCCTTTCTATCATTTCCAGGTGGACTATATGGATGAAAATGAGGAGTACTTTCAGCGACAAGCCTCGCACAGACAGTCCCGTCGGCGCTTTCGGAAGATCAACCAGAAAGGGGAGAGACAAACAATCATCGACACCGTGGATCCGTACCCTACAGGAAAGCCGCCCATAGCCCGCGGGTACCACACGGTGAGTTCCATCCTGCGCTACAGTTTTGTTGTTGTTTACCCTCGCTGTGGCGGATCGCTGCGCGCTCCGGAGGCGGCATCAGCGTTGCTCTATCACTGTGTTATGCTCTGTTTGTGTGTCGAGCTCCTTCTTCCAAACCTGTTGTATTTCTGCTTCGGATAGTAGCTGAAAATTAGTGTGTTCACTCTGTTTGGTGCCCTTTGCTGACCCTTGGTTGTAGGTGGGTGGACTGTGATGTCTTATTTCCTGGAGAAGGTTGCTCTTGTCTTCATTGAGTGCACTTCAAGCTTGTTTTTTAGTCTCCCTCTACTCCTTGCAGAGTTGAATTATTCTACCCTTTCTTGGTAGAATAGAATAGAGTGGCTACACTTCTGTGTGTGATGTTTACAGCTCTTGCTGGCTTTTGTCTGTTCCTCAGTCCTCTCTTTATAAACGCTTCTGTAGTTTGTTTTTTGGGGGTTTTTTTGTTTGTTTTTTTGAGCATCAGTTTATCTGTGCTGTACCTGTCGTCTTCAAACTGTTTGTCTGTGCTGTCACACATCATATATTTTGTGCACATTGATAACTTATAAAAGGTTTGGTTTCCAGGTAAAATCCACCTTTCACATCAATAATTTTAGGTTATCATGCCTGCTGGTGAATCTAAGCATCGTTATATTTTGTGAAGCATCCAAAAGTTAACAACTTTTTGGACCTTGTTGAAACGAGCTGAACAAAAACCATTGGAGATACTTTACTGAAGAGGGAACTAAATGAGTTTTACATTTTGAGGCTACAGTTTGGAATAAAAAAAATTGAAAGTAGTGGTAAACTAGCAGTTCAAGGCTAACTGCTACAAGCATAAAACACCTGAATCTCAGAGCAAACGTTAGCGGCTGAGTCAGTGGCTATGCCTCTGTTACACTCTCACTATGGAAAAGAGTGGCAGGAGACTGTAAAACACTGATGTGATACAATGTTGTTCCCTTTGAAATATTTGCTTGAGAGATGGACACCAGGTCTGCTACTGCTCACAATTGGTGACCGTCCTCAAAGCGACTTTGGTCCATCAAGATACAGATAAGATCCCGTCAGCCTGCTTGTCAGTCTATCAGTTTGTGATTGAAAAGGGTAAAGCTGGCAATTCCAGTCTGTTTATGATAGTATGGCAATTAACTGTGTGACAAATTGGTGAAGATCACAAATCTGTTGCTTATTTCATAGACTATACAAGCAATAGTACAGGGCCGCCTACACATTATAGCCACAGGAGCGGCTTGATCATGAAGACCCACTCCATGAAGCACACTGATGTTAATGCCAGAGAAGGTTTGAAACTCTGCAGGTTAAGAGGTGTGGCCCAATACTTTTGTTAGGTAGTGTAGCTGGGATAGATTTCTACCCTTCACCAATCAATTTTGATTCCTGTGACTTGCATGAAGTTTCACATGTTACCATTTAGCATTGTACTCACCCTTTAATATTTTTCCACACAATCTAAATTTTCCAGCACATTTGGTGATGCACAGAATGGCTGTTCATGATAAAAACATTGAGATTGTTTTTAGTTATTGCACTGTACAAGGAGAGAAAATGGAAGACTACATGCTAAACAGAAGGGCTTGTTTCAAAATACACATTTTCTTCCATTGCTATTGCTAATTGCTTAATACATGAAGTCCTCAGACAGTGGAAAAGTTCTATTAATTAAATACTGCAGAACAAATCGGCAAACTGTGGAGCTAGCAGAACAGTTTGCATGATGCAGTGTGAAAATTGAAGGAGAAATGATGTTTGCAATGCTGACTTTTTGAAGAGGTCTGATCTAATTACTGTACCATATAGTGTTGAATTTAACCATCTGAGGCGATTTGACAGCAGAGGAGTAAGTTTGCCCATTGTGTTGCACCATGCCTTCTCCCCTTCATGCTTTCTTTCCCTGGGAATAGGAAGTGAAGCATTTTCACACTAATGATGCAAATACCCAGCATGCAGTTGCTGCACACAGTTTTTCCTGTTCTGCACAATTTCACTGCATTCCCTTCATTCCTGACACTCCCCTGGGCGTTCTGTCAGTGTACCAATTTTTTTTTTTTTTTTTTTTTTTTTAAACTTGTATTGCTCTGAAACAATCGAGCTCCAAATGGGTAAATGCGGCAAAAGTAGTCTTCTTCCTGCCTCCATCCAGCCCCACCCAGTATCCTAAATATAGACGCGCAGTGTTTTTGATTCAAAAGACTGCGCTGAACTTTCTCATGGCCCGACGTCTCCTGTCACATACCCAACTCTCCTCACTCTAGTACCGCTCCTGTGGGAAGGATGGACCGGCTGCTATGGCAACCAGCAGTCCCAGATGGGCTGTGCTCGAGTGCACTTAGAAGTACAGTAGGGAAGGGAGCTAAGTTAACAAGAGTGCAGCATGCTGCTGCCGCCGCTGCTGCTGCTGCTGACAGAGGGGTGGAGGGGTGTGGAGTGACAGAGAAGCTGAATCTGGGCGGATGCTAAGCTGACATAGCAAGCTAATCTCCAGAATTTAGAATGCCAGACACCGCTCAGATTTTCCTCTCTCCTTCCCCGAGGCGTTTTTAAGAGGTGAGAAATGCACTGAGGAGAAACTTGGGATTGAAGACAGGATATCGCTCCAGCAGGCAAGGTTTTTTTGTTCTTCATTCAGCTTAGTCACTGCTATGAAGGCAAATATGGAAACAAGTACGAAAACCTCAGAAGGTAAACTGCTCCTTGGAGGAGAATGAAAACTGATCTGTTGATTGCTGAGCTGATTCTTCTTATACTTGATAAGTTAACTGACTTATTTTTCTGTAGGTTTGTTCATAAATTGTAAAACTGAAGTTAGCCTAATGTGGCTTTAAACTGCCCGTTTGTCTCACCACCAGTTCATAAACTAAGTTGTAAAACAGCCAAATCGATTAGTCCCTTACATTTGAACATTGGTGATTAGCCATTTTTCACAGTATTTGACTTTGTAAACTCTTATCTTTAAAGCTTTAAGGATTTGTCAAACAAGAAATTATCTTAATTGGAATATTTTGATAACTCATGAATAGCTTATTCTGTTCTTATGCAATGGTTCCAAACATTGTTAGTCATAGCTTTTCCAGTGTGAAGACTCCTGCCTGTATGATTACGAGCTGCCCATCAGTCTACGCCTTCACAATTCACAAGAATCACTCCTCCTCCTAGAGTATTGGTCAGATTTTAGTGAAACAAGATTAATTCATATTTATATGAATGTTTGAGCCTCTCTGACTTCTCAGTGGATTTTAATTCTCATTAGTTTGTGCAATACAGCCAACCAGTAACAACAAAAATTATCACTTTCTTTCTGTTCTTCACACATTACAATTATATGTGAACAGTGATGGATCGTGGGCCAGATGAGCTGCTATGTCATTGATGTGCTGGGTTTGTGTTTTTTGTGGGGGGTGTTTTCCTTTTTTGAAGTACTTGAAAATGTCATCTTGACAGTTGAGGAATTTTTAGTATTTGATAGATCCTGAAATAGCTAATACTTTCCCTGTAGGATAAGTATCCTTCGTTATTAGTGACGAATTGGCTCGCTCCCAGTCTTTACACTGACAAACTAAGGTGTGTTCCTGCTGAAAGCGTCAAATCATCTAGTCTATGAAAAATCAGGCATTCTGGCCCATGTTTGTACATTTTTCCCAATGTTAGACAGTGTTCAACAGAATGAAGTGCATTTCATAGTCCTGTTCAAGTCCAGAGGGAAAGGATAACCATGGAAGGAGCAGCCAGTCCTAACATTCAGTTTCTATGAAATCTGGAGAATGTGAACATCACCATTAGTTTTAATTATCAACCCATTAAATTTTTGCTTAATAAGTGTTTTTGTTTTTTTTCTATGATCAAGGAAACGCCACATATGCTGCAAAGTGGTAACTGATTCCTGTATTTATGTTACATGAGCCCCTGCATCCTCTTGTTTCAGCCATTTACCTGGTACATTAATTAAATCTGAGAGGGTTTAGTGCTCAGGCCTCAGAATGATGAGTAGGATCTGGCCACAGGTCACTCAATGTCTGCAGACAGAATCTGTGTGAGCTTCTGATCCCTCTACAACAACCTGAACATTCCACTGTAATGTGCTCTTCAGAGTGCCGGCTTCATAGCTAAAATATAAAAGTAATGCTAACCCTGTAGTGGAACTCCCAGTGGGAGAGCTGACACTTGCATGCAGACCCCACTCTCCCCCACAGTCTGAAGTAGAGCTATCATCTCTATGAAGAGAAGATTATTTGATTTTCTGAGTTCAAAGAAAGTGCAAATCCTTGATCAAGTAGATCTAGTTTTGGAACACTTTAAATTAATGGCTTCATTTGGACCTGTTTGGACCCCATTTATCATTTGGATGACTTATTTGGGATTGACATACCGTGGAAGATATGCAACTGCTCCTTTAAATGATCTCATTAACTGGTTTGTTTGCTACACTTGATACAATTCCATACAGCGTGCCTTGGAATTAAATGGAAATACAAAGATATACAGTATGCATTTAAAATAAAAAACAGAATTGTTTAATTTACTGTTGGGGAAGTGAACTTGTATGTCTTGTTTCAGAGAGCACAAATGACTAGAGCTGCTGTTTTAGTCTGTGCAAAGAATAAGTGTTAGATTAAAAGGGGTCAGTTTAAAATGAATCACTTAAATAGATGAATCATCAGAATAAGTGCCATCTTTTTTCTCATCTGCATATATTTGCGACGCAGAAGCTGTTAAATGCTAGACACATTAATCAGGGAAATATGTGCATTTAGGACTGGTCATATCTATAAGTTGATGTAAAGCAGCCCATATGATATTAATCTTGTGTTTTTGTGGCCAGATTTCACACATAATTGGCTTGGCTCTGGCACAGGAAGATCTTAATTTGAAATCTGCCTGCACAGCTTTATTTGGCTCTATTATTTTTACAACCTGGAAAATTGTTTCTAATAATGCTTGATGGTGTAGCTGGAAAATACTCCACACTATTACAGAGCTTGTATAGTTGTACTTGTTTTAATCTTAACAAGACAACAGTTTAAAAAAATGGCAACGTGAAAGCGAAATGTTTGCTTGGTTGAACTGCCAGCATCATGCACCGTTTTGTTTGTTATCGTCCGCTGATGCCATAAAAGATGGCAGTCGGCAACAGACAATGAACGATGGAAGTCGTGATTAGTCGGGGCACTGTGTACTCTGCAGGCATGAACAGACATGATTTCACAACTCTCTAATTGCTTAATCTGCCACAGTGATGTTCATAACAGATATTTATACCTGTTATGAACATATTTCTTGTGTAGTCTGAGTCTGACATGAGAAGTTGTCGACGATATTTTTATGAGCACTACACCAAACACCTTTGGAGTTCTAAAATCACATTTCAAACTTGCGTTGCAGTAATGCAGACGTCGTGTGTCGGCTGGCATTAGTAATTCAGCTTCCTGCAGGTAGAGAAATGGACTGACCTTTGCAGTATTTCTATGGTGAAAGATGGCAGTTTGGGCTTCCTTACTAAAGTGCTGTTCAGATTTACTGTCAAACTTAGTGACCACACTTTTTTCTTCTGCAGGCTACCATTAAAAGCTTTTTATTAAAGGTATGATGTAAGGCCACATATCAAAACAGAGTCATGCTCTCATTCCTGTAGTTTGGTATGGGAAATTTAAAGTTGTATGCAGTCAGTGTTCTCATCTGAAAAGCTCCTCTGAAAATTCAAGTTTCCATCATTAGACACTCTGCAGACAGTTCTGTTATTTAAAGCGATGGAGGCAGATGTATAAAAACACATTTCTACTTCTAGAGATGAATCGGGGCAGTGAAAGAGGGCCGTGTTTAGGATTCAACACATGCCTCCTGCGTGCTCAGAGCAGTGAGTTGACACTTGTGTGCCTTGTTCAGAATGAAAACACACACACATATATATACACGCACACGCCTGATCTTTATATATTCTCTGTGGCAAATGCTCATAATCTCCATTTCTCAGTCGCTCTCCATTTTGCACTTAATCTCACACGCTCTCTCTTCCTCTAATATCAACAGCCGACCTGACGCACACACATACCCACATGCACACACAGATTGTGTCTCTGATCTCTCACTCAGGCACTTGCTAGAGGTCTTTGTGCAGATTCTGTCACTCACTCTGAAATGAAATGTCAATGTGGTTCCTGTTAAGGCTTCGTGTTTACCACGCTGCTGATTTTATCCATTACAGATTTTTAACATATTCCTATCTGCCCCCCCCCTCCTCCAATGAAACTCCTCAGGACCCCTGTAGACTCCCCAAACTCTGTGTGGATGAATAATATTTCTTCCTCTGGGTTTACTCGGTGTCCAGCAGGGCATCCAAGGCCCCAAACAGATGTTCTATAATTATACAAGCAGCAGGAGGCAGGCAATCAATACTCCTTTCACTCCTTTCCTCCACCAAGGAGGCCTGGTGGTAAGCGAGGCCGCCCTATAATCAGAAGGTCGCGGGTTTAATCCCAAACAGCCAATGTGTCCATCAGCAATCATGTGCTCTGTTGGAGTGTCCTTGACAGTGACATTGCTCACTCATCCACTGACCGCTTTAAGATGTACAGTGAGGCCCAGGAATATTTAGGCAGTGACGCAGTTTTCACATTTTCCGCACCACAGCAGACGTGAAGTGAGAAATTCGAGTTGCAGTTGAAGGGCAGACGACTCTCAGCTTTAATTTAAGGTGTTGAACAAAAATATTGCATTACACACTGAGGAAGTTTGTGCGAGGATGTTATCAGTTTCTCTGAGATGTATTGATCTTCAGAAGCACTTGAGAAAATGATATATGGGCGATTCTACAGATGGCCCATATATCATCGGTGCAATTTGTGGCTGACAGGTTTAAAAAAAGATGTGACTTAATATTTTTTTTTTTACCTTATTTAACTAATCTTACTATTTATTGATTGCTGAATTAATTATTGTTCTTTCAAGGCTTCTTCATAGGTCATTATATTGCATTTTGGTGACTTTGGTGTACAGACTCGTGCCTTTACAGTATTTAAGAGGCTGGACCAAGCTAGCAGTTAGCTTAGCTTAGCCTAGCATAGTTTAGCGTAAACATTGGCAACAGGAGAAACTGCTAGCACTGTTCAAATGTAACAAATCCTCCTACCACCACTTCTAAAGCTCATCCATTATTGCATCACATCTTGTTGATTAATCCTTACAATAACCCAAGTGTGTGGACAACAATGTGTAGCTTTACTGCACCAGGTTACTTCTTATCCTCATTTCCGGTCTTTATACTAAAGCTGTTCTAATCCAGGTAATCAGCTGGAGCTTGATATTTACGGAACAAACATGAGTGTGATATCAACCTCCCCTAACTCTGTCTGAGAGAGTGAATGCATGTATTGTTTTTCAAAAACTGTGGTACTGTTCCTGCCTGTGCTAAGCTTGCTTCACAGATAAGCTGCTGTACTGAGTGCTGCAAGGTTAGCAAATGCAATTTTTAAAGAAAACCCAGTGAGTCTTATTGTCTGCTTAGAGATCCAAATTAGCCTGCAGTGGTATGGAAAAAACACGGCATTCGGAAGTGATCTGTTCAGTAGTCTGCAGGCGTGCTGAAGTATGTGTGTGCAAGGCAGAATTATGATGCAAGCGAATGTGTGTTCTTTATAACAGTCCTTGTCTAAGACTACAGAGAAAGTTATATTTTCACCTTGAAGATGAATTAGGCTGTCGAATCCTGGAACAATGAAAGATTTTGCCATGTAGGTCGATATCATCTTTGTTTTCAGAGCAGATACACTTTGGCTGAAGTTATCTGCCTTAACATGGGAACTCTTGTTATAATAGAATTTAATCATATAGAAAAACTGTCAAGTAACAGAACAATAGAAACTTGAAAATGGTTGATTTATAGATAGCCACGGAGCTTTTGCCTACTTTTTTCTCACTCGACTGGCAAGTGACATGTTTGATAACTTTGATCTTTTTTCCTTTTTTCACGGCGCTCTCCTTAACCCGGCTTCCAGGAATGCAATAAACCCCAGGTACCGTATCTGTTAACAGTGTTATGTCTTGTTTTCTAGTGTGGGTGTGTTTCTTCTTCTGTCTATGTGTTCTAGATGTCTGTGTTTTGTGCTTCTCCTGGTGGTTTTATCTGCGTCTCTTCCCTCATATCTGTAGGTAGTAGTAGACTTCCTTAATAAATACATCCACTTCCTGGCATGAAGACTGATAAAGGCTGAAATCTGCACCACACGCACTCCAATTCTATTATCACAACATCAGCATAAATCAAATTTTAGATTATTATTATTCCTGCTGTGTGGGTGGGGCTCTGGTTGGTCTTGCCATTGCTGCTGGATTGCTCGATCATGATGGCTTTGAAAAGTGCAAAACAGCTATTTCAAGACTATCTAACATTTAAAAGAGCAGTTTATGCAGCGCAAAGTGTACAAACATAGCATTACCAATAGGTGAGGAAGGGTATATATCATATCTCAGTATTTCATCACGGAGTCCTGCAGTGTTTAAGCAGAAATGGATTATGACAAAGAGGTTGAAAAGATCAGGGCTCAAAGTGTTGAGCAGTCAGACCTGCTGATAAATGCAGAGAGAACAAAACCTGCCACTTTCGGCCGCAGAAAAGCCGAGCTCCTATTTTTAGAGCTGTCCTTTGTGACAACCTGCTCCGCTTCAGCTGTGCAGGGATACAAAAGCCCCGGTGTCGAATAGGCGTTGTATAGGCACTACACCAAGGAAGAGAGAAACAGTTTCCTACACTTTCTTGTCTCCTGCATTACTTATGTTGTTTATTAATTATTCATTCATTCATCGTTTGGGCCATAAAATATAAAGATCATGATATTAATATTAAATATTATAATCATAATATTTAAATAATATTTAAAAAAATACACAATTTTATGAGTTATATAATAAACTTGGTACACTAGCAAATAATTGTTTTATCCTGAAACAATAATAAATCCTTATTTATAGTTTATTCTCTGAGCAGCTGATTAATCGGCACACTGCTTCAACCCCAAAGGTTCTGCCTATTTTAAAATAATTACAATCTCTACATCTCTTGATTATGGTCATTGCTGAATGAAATGATCATCCCTTTATTTTCTGTAGTGTTATATATGTATATATGTAATGTAATAAATATGCATTTTCATTTGCAGCTGCAGCTTAAGTTTCCTTTGTTTCTTTGAAATGAAACACCCACGCTTCTTTTCCCAGCATGGACTACAGAGACACAATCAGTGTTTGTAGTTATTAATAGCCAAATATCAAACATTATGTTTTGATGGAAATGGAGCAGATATTTTGGGAGAGTTCAGACTTGATAATACAGCTGAACCGCTGCCTCATGCAAGCACACAAAATCAGGTACTCGTTTACAGGCTGCGCCTCATTTCTCAACCAATGTGCTAGAACACGCTTACTGACATTTGATGTGCTTTTCATGTCAGTTTTGACATTCAAAGACCTTTTTGAAAGTTGAGTATTTTCAAAAGGCTTGACAGATGACATTTATTTCAATGGTAATGAGCCTGCACGGCAAGGATAACATGGTACTCTGGGCGTCTTTTTAATGGTGTTTATCACTTAAATTTGATCAAAATCTCTCCAAACAATTAGAAACAAATGTTAGATTAGTTTACTGTAGTGACCAGGTAAATAAGGGGTAAAATGACAACTATCTCACAGACTCATTTCCCAAAGTTCCCTAAAGCTGTCCAAAAGCTGAGAAAGACTGTGGGGTTGTGATGATTGTGGTTTAGTGTTATTTGTTTTTCTTGGCTCTGTTTGAAATGACAGACCCGCATACAGACATGAAATCAGCCTTTTATTAAACCTCCTTATATTGAAATGTCAGTGGCACTGAATTGATACTGATATGAACTATGGTCCGTCAATAAAATTGAAGAATAGGACTTGCTTAAGGTAATATCTTATGTAAATTTGTAAAAGGCAATGAAGTGTTGAACTGTAAAAGGTAATTCAGAAGGCGCATTAAATTCCATACCAACAATTAATCCATTTGTATCTGACTCTGCACACTTTTCAGCAATTTAAAGTATGAAGCCCATTTTAAATCCTGACATAATGACCATGTGTCTCATTAAGGTTCTATTAACTAGTCATTCTGCACTCTTCCCTCTAACTCATCAACAGATTGAAATTGTTAGAATAGTTTTCACAGTGAAGGTAGTTGTAGAAATGTGATTTGTATCATCTGCTACAGCTTGCAGGTCTACTCAAGATCTCACGGTAAATTCTCAGCCCAATTAGCTTCACTGTCAGCCAGACTGTTTGTCCACCATATTGGTATAGACTGAAATATCTTAACTGCTGTTAGATGGATTGTTTTGGAAAAATGTGAAAACACTGATGGTCTCCATGACTCCATGAATAAATACTTCCAAAACTAATCCAATTCCCATCAGCGTCATCTTTGTTTGGTCAGTGCCAGTCACCACATTTTGCAGGCATGTTTGATAAGATAGTGGGAGTTTAACAGCCCTGCACCAACACCTTGGTCTTTGTCATGTTCCTTCTACCCATTTCTAAACTGTGTTTGTGGTGTGGCAGAATTCATTGTCCCTCTGGGGAGGAACAAGCTTGACGTCATTGCATTCAGGGTGTGAGCTTGGTCTGCAAAGGCTTTCTAATGTTAAAGGTTGTCAAGTTAATATCCACACGAATGCCAGTCCATCCATCTGATCCATCCCATCCAGGTGAACACTGATTGATTTGAATATTTTTGCTTATTGTTAGCTGATCCTAATAGCGTTGTATGCTGCATTTGGGATTTTACTGATAATGAGTTGATGGTGTCCATCAGTTGTTAACTGTATAGTTTCAGCTTTTCAGGTACATTTGAACTTTTGTGGTTAAAGATTTCCTTTTCTTTCCACTGATTAAGAATGAGTCGACACATGCAGTTGTAACTGTGACACTAAAACCACATCATTCGGCTCACTCCCACGGCATTCAGTGTTAAAGACTTCCAGTTCATAAGCTTCTACAGTCAGTCGTTAACTCGATCCGGAAACCTGTAGTCACTGATCAACCTGTCACTCATTTGGAAACTATCTCACTTTGTTGCTTATTCTCTGAAAGCATATCTTTTGATTCACTTTTCCTATTTATGCACCTTGTAGCAGGTGCACGGGCACAACAGATGTTATGCCCCTGTGAACCTACAAGTGTAATCTTTTAGATGTGCCTGGTTGCCTGCGTTTCTGTCAAATTATTTTCAGAGCAGCGTGGAGGTGACAACAGCTTGAAAAATGAAATGATCCCTCGGGCTGTAGCAAGTATGAAAATGGAGTCTCTTTATTAGATCATCTTTTGCGTTCTAACAAAGTTATTTGGAGCCATCGTAATGGGACCGGCATCAAGGATTAATGCGCTGTGTTCTCTCTACACGTGGGATTCTGTTGGCTTACAAATCACCGAACAAGGTTAGAGACAGATCAATAAATCAAAGTATGTTGAGTTTGATCCTCTAATGGCCACTGTGTGTCTTTCACAATGTGCTGATGTATAAGGTGTCTATGGCTGATTGATCCTATGGGATTTTTTTTTTTGTCTTATGCAGTCTCATGAGCATAACAGCAAGTTGTTTTGTTTTTTGTTTTTTAAATTCAAATAAATCCATTAAGACAAAAAGACAAGTATACATTAACAGGTATAGTACTTAAGTAAGATGTCTGTTTCAGATTTTTCTAGAGCTTCAAGGTTCTCCTAAAGGCAGTGCATCATACACACAGTAATCTGTTTTTAAGAGAAAAAAATAACTCCTATCATATTTATTGTTCTGATAGATATAAAAAAAACATAGAAGTTTGTGTGCATTGAGAAAGGTTAGTGGTCTGTGGCGACAACCTTCAATTCACTGTGTGCCAGTAAACTCCTCCACAACTATGATTTACTGTGGGATCAGCTGAGTGGACAGAAATGTTTGTGAAATCGTCCATTGCTCAGTCATCTGCAGTACCAGTGTTGTTGGTTTTTAACCATGTGTCTTCCAACAATCTGCTCTCAAGTATCCCAAAAGAAAGATCATGAGGTGATGAAATTAAAGTTTGAGTAACTACACCTCAGTCATGCAGTGTTTGTTGGTTTGATTTTGTGCATGTATGTCTGGGATTTGGCAAAGAAAGGCATTTTTTCTCTTGCATTATTTTTTTCTTAAATGTTGCTGTAATACTGAACAATTTGATCCTGCTTTGCTGGTGCCAAGAAAATGCTTGATTTATGAGTGCCTTATGCTGTTATCGCCATTGAAATACTTGGCTGTGCATGTGTGTCATGTCTATGCAGGGGTGTTTGATCCAGCAGTGTAATGAGGTTTTTATTGCCCTAATGCCACACATCAGTAGGCAGAACACAATCACATGGCCTTTCCCTATAAATGCATGAAACAATTGAAGCCTGACTGGGTTCACAGGCGGTTTACAAATGGCAGATGAGGCCCCTCACCCACCTCATGCATTTAGCACACACTGCAATTGAGATCAAGTTCATTATTGCTGTTTCAAGTAGCATTTTTCATGTCACTCCGACAATCTCCCAAGATCGATGCTCACCTGCCTCTTTCCCTTTACCTTCAGCTTGTTATTAGTCACTAAAAAATGATTAATTGGCTTGTTTGTTCCTTTAAATGAGCTTGCTATGAAAGCTTTAAAAAGGGGGGCTGGGCAGGAGGGTCTGATATTCCCCAGACGCAACCACGTTGCCGAGGTGATGTAATGATGCCCCGGTCCTCCCCCCGCCGGCAATTGTTGGAGACATTAATGACTGGGCTGCACAGCCAAGCACCTGAGCTTTTTGGTTGTTTTGATACATTACATCATGGCTCCAGGGCAGGAGAGGTGATGTCATACCGGGTCTCCAGCTTCCCTCCCCCTCTCCGCCTCCCACTCACATCCCCATTGCTTTGACTGGAGCAGCTCCAAAACCAGCGTGTAGTACGCTGCTTTCTAGGCATTGTCTGAAGCGGAGCAGCCAGACTCTTTTCTAAAAGGCTACAGCATCAGCTGTCTGCATACATGAAAAAATAATGTGTCAGTGGTTTTATTGGATTAGTTATTGTTTCATTTTCAAATGTTCATTAGTCTTTGTCAGGAATTAAGTTTATATTGCACGGGCTTTACGTATGGTTGTTTGCACCATTTAGATCCATCTTAAGTATGAGGCTCTGAAATCATATTATGGTTCCTGCTTATGGATGTAAATAATCTAGAGCTGCAGCAAAGCACTGCTTCATTTTTGATTCATGTGTGATGCTATGAAATGCCAAAGATACTGCCTGTGACAGCTTCTGCATGATACTTCCAGATTATGTTTTGTGTTTTGTCTGCAGTCCAGAACCAAAAAAATGCACATTATATTAAAGAGAAGTAAAAGAAAAGTGCAAAAAAGTTCAGTTTTCGTTTATAAAGCTTTAAGTTAATGTGCCTAAAAATAAATTTGTTAGTAATATTTCTCGTTTCATGTTGTGTAACAAAGTGATACATTGATGCCGAAAGGGAACTGATTCATCCTCCTCCACCAGTTTTGCAAAATGACAAAATGACTGAGACCTGCAACAATGCAGGAAAATGCAATGACCAAAGAATAAATGATAATAAATGTTATATCTACTGTTGGAGATTCTATGTGATTTTACTGTTTAATCTGCTGTTGAGTGTAGATAATGTGTAAACAGACACGACTGTTCTTTTAATGTTTTGTGCTCTGCGTGTTGTTTCTAAGCTTAATTCCTGGTTGTTTTGTGGCGAGTAGCAAACTGGCCTGTTGTTTGTTGCCTTTGGTTTGCTGTCTAAATCCTCATTGTTCCCTGTGGTGCAGTTTCTGTCATTGTGTAGTCCTCCTCATATCTCAGTCTGTCAGAAGACCTTTATATATATAGAGAGAGAGAGAGAGAGAGCGAGAGAGAGCCTTCTATTTATCCAGTATCTAAAGTCTCCAGAGGCATGGCCTCCCACCTGAACACACACATATAAGAAGTACATTTCTTCCTCTCAGAAAGCAAAGTGTAATGTTTGTTGTTTGATTGGTGATGCTGTTGCTCGCTGTAGTACAGCTGAGTGAAGGTGAAGTGGAAGAGTCTATTGCCACTTTTCTATTTTATGCACTCTCTCCCCTCCCTGCCTCCATTTCAGCATGTCTTGCTGCCTCCGTCGCCACAGCAACTGAAGGCCCTAGAGGGTGTGTAGCGGGCTGGATGGGTAGATGAGTGGGTGGGTGCAGGGGGCTCGTGCTCACCCAGTTGCCATGGCTATTCCAGCTGAGTGACAGTGTGACATCATTGCTGCCAGTCTGTGTTCCTGCAGTGAGCCCCCTGTGAATGCTTTCGCCTCTCCGGAGAAGCAATGCTACTGTTTCCTCTCTTTCCATATTTTATTCTCACACTCGGGAGGAAGTGCTGCCGTCTCTCCACCCAGGAAATGGCTTTCCTTTTTCCGTTTCTATGCCAACAAGCTCCAGCCATGGTCTGGTGCTGAAGTAAGGGATAATGGCATTATTCCACTGTGCTCTTCTCTACCAACCAATTCTTCATCCCTCCGTTTCCCTCTACCTCTTTCTACCTTTTGGACTTATCGCCTTCCTCCCACTTCTCAGCTGTGTATCACCTTTTATCTCTCCTTGGACATTGCTTTTCATCCATCTTCCTCATTTTTATTTAATCATCCATCCATTTCCCTCTTCTATCTCTCTATCAGAGCTGGGGTGTTGTAAGTCCTCCAGATGAGCACAGCCATAGTGGCTGCTCTGACAGCATCACTCTCAGGCAGGGAGGAGGTCCTTATCCCCCACCCCCCTTCCTCTTCTTCCTCCTCCACCACCACCTCCTCCCTCCCCCTCCTCCACCACCACTGACACACATACACACATCCCCCTGCTCCCGTTACAAACAAACCGCTGGGTTTAACGTACAGTACCTCGGCGGAGGCTGCAGGCGTGTCGGTCTTCAAATAATCTAATGGTGCATAAAGGCGTGTGTGTGTGTGTGTGTGTTTTCGCGTGTGTCGCTTTACTTTCGCGAGAGGGAGGGAGAAGGAGGTAGAGAGGGAAGGAAGGCGGAGGGAGCAAACGTGAGTGAAAGTGTTGTCAGCCATTTTTCTCATCTTTTTCCCCTGTTTCTGCTTTCTTATCGGCGAACCGCTGCTCTCCGGTCGGAGATGTGATTGTCAAGTGCGCGGAGAGAAGACGCTGGCTGTTTTTCTTCGCTTGGATAAAAGGATTTTTTCCCCCTCTGTCCTCCTCCTCCTTTTCGGTGATTTTAAGATATTTCTGTTGGAAGAAGCGGGGTGGCTGGAATAAACGCAGAAGGTGGTGTCGGTTTGGAGTGTCAAATCAGGCCAAGGAACAGCGGATACTCCCAAAACTGACAAGCCGCCGCCGCCGCCTCCTTCCAGGGAGACGGCGCAGCTGAGGGAGGGGAAAGGGCAGGTGGCTTTGGATGAAAATGAGGGTCTATGCTGTAGCATAGAGCAGGTCCGGGATGTTAGATTTTAGCCCGGTGAACATTTTTTCATTATGAAACCATTAGCAGCATCAGACAGCAATGGAGTCCCGAGCCAGCAAGATAAAACCCCGGTAAGTAGCCTATCGACTTGCAGCGTTTTTTCTCCATCTTTTTTCTGTCTCTCGCCCTCATTTATGACCCCGTAGATATGATTACCGGCCGTATAATGGATGTGCATCAGATTTCTATCGAGCCTGCACAAGATGAATGAACGCAGGGCAGACCAAGGACGCATCAGAAACCCGAATCACAAGCTGATTATTGCCCCGTCGAGCCTCCGATGTGTGTCAGTGTGTTGTACTAGAAACGGCCGCCATGTGCTTGCTGTCACTGACGCGCGCAGACACGCGCACAACTGCGTGAATCTTACATTATCGATCTCCCAGGTCTAGGGCATTAGAATAAAACATTCTAAAAATAAAAAATCAGAGCGAGCTCAGTAATGGTTCAGTGCCACGTTGCACCCACGAAGGCTCTTGAACAGTAGCCCTTATTTTCCTGTGGTCAAACACGAACACATCGTTGCAGATGTAGCCTGTGTCTGTGTTTTAATGACCGACACATCTTCCTCATCGCGTTTAACGACGCAGTGAAATGAAGAATAATCGTAAGTCGCAAAAGTGAAATTAGCTTTGCCAGGTATTATTTGCATCGGAGATGCAAGCAGTGAATCCTGAATCCCGGGTGTAATTTTTTTTTCCTTTTCTGGGAGGTGATGTCATGTGTTCAGAGAGCTCCCCTAAATTCAGTTAGCCCACCTTTTAGGCTCCAGGAGCTGTTACAGCCGGGTCGCATTACAGAGACTGATGCACGATGAGTTATTTTAAAGCATAAAATGGTTAATTCAGCCCGAGAACACTCAGAAATGATGTTGGGTGTTTTTAGTCGGGTTTCCCCCCCCCCTCTCTCTCTCCCTCCCTTATTACCTCGCTGAAGTTGCTTCTAATTTGAACCACCGGCTTCTTGCTAGGTGCGCTGTCCGTGGTGCTGGAAGCAGCCGGCAGCTCCAGCAGACACTGGAGGCCTGAGCTGTTCTGCACTTGAGGGAGGAACAGATCGACTGTCAGCACCGCTGGCATCACTCACGCATCGCGACCGCACACATCCATTCACACACATACAGAGACAGGGCCGTAAATCACACTGATGGACGTTTCCTGGTTTGCAGAGCACAGATGCTTAACGAAAAATCACCTTAATATTCCTATAATAGACATGGACGTGTCACCATAGATGAGATGGCTCATTCCTTTCCTCACAGTTTATGCTGCTTCCCTCAGGGACGCCTGTAGGTGACCAAGGCCCCTAACACTAACCCCCCAAATGTGGCATATTAAACATCATCTTTTTTTCCCCAATTGCAACTATCCATAAAGAAGATGCGATATCTGCAGATCTTTAAAGCTTATGTCATTTTGAAGTCTTACCTACAGCTACACTGTCATTTTAATAGGATATAAGCCATTAAAATGCATACATAGTATGGCACCTTATGGCTGCTGTGCCTTTTAGCACTTTTCCATATTTTAATGATTGGCACATATATTTAGACCTATACTCTTTTTTTTTTTTCTTCTTTTTTTCTTTTTTTTTTTTTTTTTAAATCTCTCCAAATAAACTTGTTCATTGTCACTTCAGTCATTGCATATAAATTAATTTTGAGAGAATACATTGACTAGTTTCCCAGAAATCTAGCAGACACCACAGAGCAGAAAAAGAGTGCTTTACACACTTCTGATCTTAAATCATTTATTATAGGATTACTGTAATCACTGTTAATGAGGAAGGGGCCAAACAGCTGTCAAGTAGCACATAATTCTAATTAAAGCATTGTTGCTGGCAGGATAGAAGAATTTCAAGTGCCAAAACATGTTTAGAGTCTGGAGCGCATCGCACGCACTTGTCTAACTGAAAAGTTAGACAAATTATACAGACAATTCAGTAAGTTAACAAAACGGCAAGAATGGAAAATTACAGAAAGTAGACTGCAGTAATCGTGATCATCTTCATCATCTATATCTTACTTTTTTCCTTCCAATTTTCAGACTAATTAATGTTAATTTAATTGTGCTCATTTTCACAGGCTCTGTAAAGATCTTTAGCTTTGGTATCAAACTTGCCCTTATCTCTTCTTACTGTCTTGCCCCCTTCTTTGACTTTTGTTTTCTTATGTTCTTTGCATACAAATGAAGGCTTGTGTAAATAGTTCCTTATCCCAGCAGGAAACCCACCATGGGTAGAGTCAATAAAAGCCACTAGATCTTATTACAGCAATCACACTATCATCACCATTGCTTATCTTTTCCCATGAAAACGTTTGGTTTAATTTATCTTTATTGCAACAAGATACATGCTAACTAATAGTTCATGTTGAATTCTTGAGTTTTGAAGAGGCTTTATGACTGGATCTGTTGGTAATGGAAGAATAGCATTTCTTATTCTCAAAATTGAGAGAAAAAATTGATTTCCACAGATTGAAGAGCAATATCCAAACGTTTTGTCAGATAATACTTTGTGCCTTTATTCATCTTCATTGTCAATAAAAATTAAAAAAAAAAAAGTTTGGGGTCTTTTTAGTTTGTTACTTTTTGTAAAGAAAAAACATTTTTTTAGAAGTGTAATATTGCACTTCTGCATAAAAACTTGTCAGTGTTTCACATTTGGTATAAAAATGACTCCAATGACAATATAGTGGATTGCCTCATTGTAGGTAATCTTTTCTCCCTGTCTAACTGCTGACTTGTGTGTTACTGACTGGTGGAGCTGTATCTGGGGAAGGGAAAGCCCAGAGAGCATATCAAACCCATTTAATCGGACACCCTGCCCAAAGGATTTTAATCTCTTGATCCGCGAGGCTCAGGAAAGCGAGAAGCTGCCACTATGGTCAGGGAAAACTCTGGGATGTACCTGTTGCCTCTTAGGCATCCAGGTTGTCTATTTTTCCATTTTGTAACAAGCAGAGAAAGTTTTAAACCCCATGTGAAATGTATAAAGGAGCAGCACAGCTTCAAGCTATTTCACTGGCAGAAAATCAGAAATGAATCATAAAAAAATCCCTCTGTTTTTTGTCCAAAATTTAAACCCAACCACTGAAATTTGTTTTTAGTGGAAGTTAAAAGCTGCATTTTTCATTGTGGCAGACTGGTGACCCTCTAGAACGGAAGTCTAGTGTAGCAGCAGTGATTCACTCCCAGCATATAAAGGCAGTAAAGAGATTGAGAGCCAGCCAGGGTTTCCACCCAGCAATCTAGGTCATTAGGTCTGCAGTGTAATTTAAGGAGCACCACATCTGCTCACATGTAGGCAGAGTTCAGTGTTGTGGCTCGAGCATTAGAGCGATGCTTAATCCTCCTGTGACAGCTGATTGTACGTATTTTCGGCTCGCGCTTCTGCAGAGTTCACTTCGTTTGTTTGCCAGAGAACAGTGAATGTGGAGCACAGAAAGCCCTATATACAGTAAGGTAGGAGAATGGAGACACATTCACACTGTGGCTGATGTTTATTGTCACTAATATATACCAATTTAATCAACAATGTTTTCGTATGGATTGTGCAAATCCATTGGGGTTAACAACCCATGTATGTACAATACCGTATCATCATGCTACTGATTGAAAATACTTAATGAGTCAGAGTCATTATTGTTGCTCTGTCATCCATCTTGGCCCAGTCTCGTGGATGCCGTTGGGCCAAATAAGTCGATGGATCACATGCTTATGGACTGCATGGACCCTGGGTTATTGACTGACAGACGGCTGACCTAAATGAGTGTAGAGAAAGGATTAAGTGTTTATTATCCTTTCCCTTTATCCTGCTTTCTGGTCCTCCCTTTATCTCTGGGTCTTTCCAGGGGGAGGGGCTTATGGTGTTCCCTTGTTTTTTAAGTGTATTATTTTTTTATATATATATTTTTTAAATTCGGTTATTATTTATTTTTGAAGGAGGAGGTGAGACTTTTTTGCCTGGTTGTGGAAACCAGTTGAGATAATCATAGCGACAAACCCAACATGGCCATTTTTGTTTGTACTCACAGTAATGACAATATTCACTTAACCTCTGTGCACTCTCCCCTAACTGAATGTTAAAAATATTTCTGACTTAATTGTTTACTTGTTATGTTCTTTGTATGTGGTGTTTTAGATGCAGATTTTTTTATTATCTTTTAATATTCTCTATTTGTAAAGGTGTTTTGATTTTTCTGTGTTTCTGTTACTATAACAAAGCCCAGAATGGAAAAAGGCACACCCAGAATGCATCAGAGCCCTTTCAACTAGTTTCTCGTTTGTCTGTGGTGCTCAGCCCTAAGTCTGTTCATTTTTCCTCCAAACTGTCTTCAAAAAGGCAGACATTTTTAATATTCCTGTTAATCATAATGGAGCATATAAGAGCAACAATGTACCTCACTGGTGTGTATTTGAGGCCAAGCTTTCCTCGCTTCCAGCTTCGCTGTAATCCCAGAGTACAAATTTCCTTTGGGATAAAAGTGACGTTGATGGCAGGCCTCAAGGCCACATCACTCTAGCGAAAAATGTCTAAGCTTAAAGATAAATTGCTAGAGCTCCAACATAACCTTATGTCTGAAATTTTATTGCAACACTGACATATTATGCCATAAAAGTCATCAAAAGGAAATGTGATGAGGCTTTATCACTGCAAATACAAACAGACAAAAGCGATTCATCAGATAATATTTGTTCAGTAATATTGTGGTAGTCAGCTGGAGGCACTCAGGGTGAAGTCAACCAGACGAGGGGGTGAAAAAAAGCAGCCCGAGGCGGGATAGAGAGCGACTAGGCCCTCCGGTCGACCATTTTGGTTGGTGCAGCCAGCCAGATAATTAATCGTGATGGCAATCTTTGACACAGTGTAATCACATCACACCTCAGTGCCACAGGAGCAGCACTGTCTGGCTCTTGGTCTCTTGTCGCTGACACATAAAGGCGCTTTGTGAATTGATATGTCTCAGATTCAAGTTTTTCGTTCACAAAGGTCTCCAAATAACTTCAAAATCAGTTCAGTGCACCAACACATTCAAGCCCTTCAGTTTTATTGCGACTCTGCCTCATGAATGTTAAGAAGTCTTTTAGTCAAAACTAGTTTCTTCTATCTATCACACAACGATCATTCTGGCAGCAAAACACTTCCCTTCCATTCTCCAAAACTCTTTAATTAAGCCGTAATGCAGATGAGCACTTCAGGAGCTGTGACGATGGACGTTTTCATTGAGTATATTCAAGAGCAGATGATGGCTCAGACCTATTTACTTGCAAATGAAGATCCCAAGATGCATTTCTATCCAATCTATTCCATTTGTCATCCAAGTGGGACTTCAAGGCTGATTTCCAAAATAATCTGAGGCAGAGGTGTTATTTGCATCCCAAAGTGGTGGATGATGTTGATACCCAGACTTCTGAATTTCAGAGATGAGTTAACCTTTCATAGCTTAGAAATGAAGAGATGAAAGCCTTGCTGGTCCTTGCAGTGTGTCCAGTGTCACCTCTACATCAGGATCTGTTAAAGCAAAGTTGTTTTTTTTCTTTGACATTTCAAAGTCTCGCCCTATTTCATCACCATTTATCAAAGCTGAGTTAAAAACATTTTTTACTGTCAAGTGAGGAAACATTTGGGGGGAAAAATCACTGAACATAAATTACATTTAAAATCTTGTTTACTATCAAAATTTAAAACTCCAAACCCAATCTGAAGATGTTTAGATTTGCCTCTGATTTCCTGACTGGAGCAGACTAGCTAAATCGGCCCACTTTGACTTTTTTTGGTTTAAAAATCTAATATTAATGCTATGCCACAGCAAGAAGTGGAGTTGAAACGTGGCCCAAAGCTAACAGTCTCCCTGCAGAGTATCCAATGTATATTGGTAAATAAAACATTTAGCCATCAAATATTCAAGTCTATAGACACCATGAACCAGTTTATGCTGTTTGATTAAATCCATAATTCACAACTCTGAAATTCTAGTCAGATTTGATGAGTGCGATTCAAACACGTTTCATTTATTTCATTTGACATCTACAGATGTGGAATTAAACAAATGTTAGCTATGTTCTAAGGGCTTCAGGTGGTCTATAATCAATGAGTATATCATACCTTTTAACAACTGATCCATCAGGTTGGATTTTAAATGCATAGGACAGAAGTTGAACACTAATTATGTCAGTGTAATTATTATTTTCTGAGCTAATACCTGAATTATTTTATCGACAGAATTACGGAAACTTGCAGAAAAACTTTCAATAAATGGATCAAGACTTTAAAGTCAGGACATTAAATTGATAAGTTTAGGCCTTAAATCATTACCAATTATGGAAATTTGTGCTGCTGTGTTTGCTGTTGACTGTCTCCACTCTAACACCACACATACAGAAAACCATACAGCATCTGCGGACTTCAAATAAACCTCTGAGTTGTAGTAGTTCTAACTGCTTCTTATTTTTAATTCATCTTCCTCCTAAAACTTGAGCAGTGGGAGGATTTCTGATGTATTTTACTACATTTTGGGGTCATTTCCATAGAGAAGCGGGTTGGCTCATTTACAATGTGGCTAATTACAGCTGGGCTTTCTAGCACTTTATACTGTATGAATTACTCAGAGGGGTTTCCCCCATTACTGCCTGGTATCCATTTAGTTTACTCAAGTTCGTAGTACCTTAATGAGGGTGTTTTCTTCATGTATGCAAGGCTTGTTTGTTTTTTGCTGGTCTCAGGAAAGGAGCTCCTTTGCTGTATTTAAAACAATGATTATCTTATTATTTAATCCCGAGTTTCAACTCCCTTTCAATTTTGTAACCTTTTTTCTTACATGTGTTTGTCTAATAGGTGTAGTATTCTCCTAAAGTAAACCAAAGGATTTCGAAAACGAGACAAACTTTAAAACTAAATATTTTTGACACATTCTGTAAATGTTGGGTTACTTAATTAAAATCTTTTTTGCGCTACCTTTCCTTTACACAAAATGTATTATTAAAGCAAAGCTGAGCTCTTGTTTAAGCTCTGATTAATATTTTTCTTGTGAAATAACTGCTGTGCTATGAAGAAGATGATAAACCTTTTCAATCATTGATGGGAACAAATTGAATGTTTTTCAGACTGCCTTCCAATTAAAATTAAAGTGGATACATTATTGTTTTACAGCAGAGAGTCTGTCTTTGCTTATTATCAAATGAAGTGGGGAAACATAATTAGGAAGAAAGAAGAAAAGAAATGAAGAAATAGAATAAAAGCTAAACAGCCTATTTTTAGACACACATGCTGCTAAGTCTGTATCCAATGTTTGGCAATCAGCACGAGTGTTGGTGTGAATGACCAATAGCGGTTGCTGGGCTGGCTGATACTGACCATCTGTGTGTATGTTGTGTGTGTATGTGCAGCTCCCCGCAGACTTCAGCAGACTTCACCTGGCCGACGGCTTACACCCACAGGTGACCCACGTCTCCTCAAGCCACTCAGGATGTAGTATCACCAGTGACTCCGGAAGCAGCAGCCTGTCAGACATTTACCAGGTAAGTCCTCCCATCACTGGTGCTGGATCCCCAGCTTGGAGTCCCTTGGATAGCTAAGTAGGTGCATGGTAGTTTAACTAGTGAATGCAGCCATAGCTAAGCAAGAGGAAATCATAAAGATGCTAAAACATTTCTCAGTCTAGCTAGGGCCTTTTTTGGAATTACTGGCAAAAGTTAGATAAGAAGAGCATTACCACTCATGAGCATGCCATAAATATGAAGCTACAGCCAGTTAGCTTACCTGACTGCAGCCACATAGACTTAATAAATAAGATGGATGACATTTCCATGTCTCAAAAGTGGACAATTTTAATATTTGCCTTCTTTCCAAAGATCAGCTGGGGGTGGTGACTGTTGCAAACAGAAATCTGATTATATAGAAGTCTATGAAAGTCTACTTTTCACTTGATTTATGGCTTAGGTTAGCATTTTGTTAATCAGATAAAAGTCTGTCTCCAGTTTCAAATCATATTTAATACAGTATCATGTTCATTTTGTGGATTACTTTACATCTAAAGTAAACAATAAATCAAGCTGGGGATACTTGCGATTGGCAAACCACTACCATATAAACATGTCGTTTCATTGTGTCTGGTTTCTCAGTCACTGATGTGAACATAAACAAATAGCAATGACCAAAATTTTCACTTTGAGACTCCATCACAGTGGCAAGGTCCATCTTTTATATTCAGTCTGTGTGGCAATAATAAACAAAATGTATAATGCATCAACTATTAAGCATTAAAAGTGTAGCTGTTCCCATCTGATCGGGACTGAGTTTGTTTCCTCTCCTTTGCAGTGTTTGTATTAACCTGACTAGTTTTCTGTTCACCTCATTAGACGAGGGAGACTTATCGGTTGTTTTCCTGCAGTTTAAATTAACAATTACTCATTGAGCTGGTTTGTTTCGGCATAACCTCGTGATGAATTGTAAATAATGAGAAAAGACATTGATTTGCATGATTTGGGGTATGTATATATATATATAGATATATAGATATATAGATATGCTTCAGTGATCTAACATGTAACATAGCATTTAAAATCTGTGATATAGAACAAACTTTGACCTCATCTGAGACAAGTCTGAAAAAATGTTGGAAAGAACATGCTTTTTGTGAAATGACTATACCTCTGGGAATATGCATTAGTCTCATTAAGGAGGACTAATTTTCTTTGGAAGAATTTAAAGCATTTTCTGCCAGACATGTTATAAGACACTAATGGGAGACTTTTGCTACGCAGCGGGGGATGAGCAGACAGGCTGGTGGCTGCAAGCAGGTGGTCCAACCTACATCCTGACTCCAGCTCTGCCTTTCATCACCTCAAAGCAGAAGTACAGGACTCCCACAAAGCTGTGATATACAGTCTCATGTAATGAGGGCACTTGATGAGCATTTTTGTGCTAAAATACTAGCACCTGTAGGCCTCACATAATTTGTTTTGTGGTGTTGAGATATGTATAACTTGATGAAGGATGGGCTGAGGGAGCCCATCCTTCATCAAGGCCAATGGTTAATTTAGCAGTTTATAAATAATGTTATCAAGATCTGCACCAAAATTGATTGGTTTGCTTGCAGTCCAACCCCCATCCACCCACCCTCACCGAGCCTTTTCAATTCTGCTTGGTAGTTATGAAAACATAATCAAAGTTAAACATTTGAACCCTTAAAACCCAATTCAAGTATGTGCACTCAACTGATTGTGGACGTGCCCCAAACTCTGCAACTAATCCGCTTAGCATAGCACACCCACCCCATTGGCTCCTAATTCTGTCACCTGCTGTGTGTCTGTAAATGTGTGTTATGTTTGTAAGCAGGGTTGTGGCTGTGCTGTTTGGTATAGTCAGACCTTCGACTGACTGGGGTTGGTATGCATCAGGGCACTTATTCAGTATGCTGAATACAAACCGTCTAATTGCATATGAGGGGTGTGTTATTGTGGAGCTCTGTGTGTGTATGTGTATATGTTTTGACCATGCTGTGGCTGGCTGGGGCAGGTTGAACAGGCTCTACTGTCCCCAGTCTGTGATCCTGGTCTTAGCACCATCTGCTAGCAGCTCTGTGGCGGCCTCTTGATTTTTTTTTTTTTTTCCCTCTCTGTCTCTTTCTCCTCTCACTGAATCACAGACACTGTTTTGTTTTTTTTATTCAGCCTCTATAATGTTTGGTTCAACCTTTACTCTGCTGTTTGTAACTTTGGCTCAGAATACTGTATTTAAATTCCTTAACTTCGATACTTATATGCTTCATACGTGCTTCCTCTGTTTTAACTGTTTCAACAATCAAAATGCTTCAGATACCCAAGAGTCAAAGTTTGGCTCTATTCTGTATTTCACTGTGTTATATTTGGACTGTTAGTTGGACACATCAGGCTATTAGAACCTGTCTCCTTTGGCTTAAGAAACTTGTATTTTCTGGCACTTTACAGGCACAAGGGTTAATCAATCGGTCAATCAAGAGGATAATCTTGAGATTACTCAGTTCTGAATTTCTGGGATGTCTGTCAATCAGGCTTGAACAGACACATTCCGTGGATGCTCCATCGGATTGTGATTTGGGAAGCTGTGGTTTGGAAGCGCTTTTGAAGCTTTTGGATTTTTATTTTTTTGTGTGCTTCTGTTGAAGTTCTTGAACACTTTATGCTCTCCATCTTCTCCTAATCATTTCCTGGCTTAAGTGGAAATTGTTATATAAAGTGGTTGATGGGCTTTTTTTTTGCTATCCAGGCTACAAGATTCTCCTCATTTTTATCACAAACTTTTAGAAAATTAACACGATGCACACATGGCTTGGAATAGCCTTTAATGTGGACAGAAAACATTGAAATTCTAACCATGAGTGCGCAGCATGATTCCTAAGACTGTTGGTTTATGCAACATTGCTTTTTTTTATTATTAGGTTAAGTTACACCCTGCATGTTTCAGAATAAAAAAACATTTTTAAATGTGCAGTACATCAGAAGCGAGCAATGTTTGCAGTGCTCACTGGTGCTGTTGTTGAATAAATGGATCAGAGGATACTTCATAATTTACACTTGAGATCATGTTAAGTTGATGTTGGTGAAATATGGTTGCGTTAAACATTATTTTACTGTATATATATTTTTGCTGAGCATACTGGAGTCTAGATTCTGCATGGAGCACTGAATAGTCGAACCACCAGGCTATTCCACTGCTATCGCCACGTAATTCCCACGTCACTGCCAACATGGCGCACTGTTTGTATCTGAATAAATCATGAAATTGGTCCTTCAGAAGGACTTTGAAAGCATTGATCCAAGAATAGCCCTAATGAAATATTAACAACACCTGACTTGCCCACTGATTCTTAATGCTTTCTGCACATCTATGGATTTCTGATACATGCATGGCATGAAAAAAGGGCCGTGCAAGAGCACAAAGGCAGCCGGGCCCTCTGTATTTAAATGCGATATGTAAGCATACACCCATGTTTGACAGCTGGCTATGAACTGATTGTTGTATATAACCTTGAGTTTCTAATGCTGTATTATGTGGGTTAAGTGTTGTGAACCTGTCTAGTGTTTTTAAAGTAGACTGGTCACATGATCCTCTGTAGTTTTATGCAAGAAGTTCCATTGTCAGTTACGAGCTTACATTCATTTTATTTAGGTTTTTTCCCCTCTGTCCTGTGTTCTGCTCCATACCTAATCTGTGACTCTTCACTTTCATCGTGTTTGCAGGCTCCACCCACCAGGGTGTGGACCAGTGATGCCCAAACGGCCATTCAGACACTGAATCATTAAAGAGCCCTTTGCACATGGCGTTTGAGGAGAAATGACATAGGGTTTCTGAGAGAGACCAAGCACAGGGAGACTGAGCATTAAAAAATTAGAAGCAGACTGACAGTCTGGGAGATGAAGATGCGTCTATCTCTGGGATTTTGCGGACAGTTTGCAAAGGCAACCTATTCTTCTCTTTCTGTTAAGAGGTTTGAGATTGAGAACCGTATTTGGGTAAGAGGGTTCACTGTTGGGAGGTAGAAGAGCCAATGTTTTGTTGCCTTTTTTTGTGACTGCTTTGACTTGCTCTTTGAGAGGTTTTCATGTTGTGTGAGTATGAAGCAGGCAATCTGGCCCCTCTGTCATTTATAGAAATACTTTCTTTGATGATAGCAGAAGAACTCCGCTGGTATCGCTCAGGCACAAGTAATTGCATTACGCTTGCTTCTCATCTTAGTTCATTTTCACGGCTTCGCACATATTTCATCTTGTGCTTTCAAAGAACAGGATCTGGCTGCGAGGCAGGCTGTGGCGTTTGCTGTGGGGGAGAAAAGAGGGGAGGAAAGTTGAGAGTTAATTAGCTTGTTACTATGCATAGCAGACTGTTTTGTATGCAGTGTTGACGCCTGTCTTTCTCCTACTGTACTGATTACCTCTTATCAGTTTCAAGAAATGGGTCAAATATGCACAATGGAATTTGTTTTTTTGTGTCACAGCTGAGTTTGTTTTTTTGTTTGTTTCCCCCCTTACTGTAAAATGACTTGCAATGTGCGTGTTTTGTGCTGCTTAAACTGAAAAAATATTTCACTGGCTGTTTACAATATGTTTACTCCGCCCCAGTTTGGACAGCTGATATGGGTGGGGATTTATTTTTCAAGCATTTATCTGATAATTCAAAGCTTTGCTTGTAACGAGCATGGAGGTCGGTCATTCAGTGTCTCGCTAGTAGACTCTCGAACTCGTTTGGCCTTGGGATGGCGGGATTGCTGATGTTGCATGGAGCCGCAGAGTCCCTGCTTGTGTTTATCATTGACTCATGGCTTACCTGTTGTTTCTTTCTAGGCCACAGAAAACGAACCAGGTGACATGGACCTGAGTGGCCTGCCAGAGACCGCTGTGGACTCTGAGGAGGACGACGATGAAGAGGACATCGAGCGAGCGTCCGACCCCCTCATGAGCCGGGACATTGTGCGGGATTGTCTGGAGAAGGACCCCATGGACCGGACCGACGATGACATAGGTGAGCACCCAACTACAGATTGAATTTCTTTGATCAGAATAGTCATGAAAATCAATAGCACTAGTGCAAATATTCAACCACGCAGTGTTTATTGTGAACAAATATCCTGCCTATTCTTGTGCATGCCTGAGAGTTCTATATTTGCAGACATCTTTAGAGCATAGTGTGAAAAATACCAATTTAAACAGAAGCGCATTGTCCCAATTTTAGATTAATTTATGCTTTATAAAAAGCCACTCCCTGCTTTCTTATTTAAATCGTCGCCATAAATTTACATTTGTCTCAAGTCTGTGCCTCTCTCGTACGATCGAGGCTTTCGAGTAATTCTCAAAGCTTCATCAGCCTTGCAGTATCATAACTCTTAAGGCTACGATTCTACTCAAATGAAAATGATAGGCATCGTTTAAAAAAAAAAAAAAAAAAGTGTGCACACTCAGCTTAGCTGCAGATGTGGACTTGGGGAGGATGATACATTGGTGGATGGCAAGAGAGTAAGAACAAGTGCCAACCCCTCCCCCACTTCACTTATCTCCCTGCTGTACCCCCTCCCCTTGCCAGCAGGCTTTTCTAGGTCACGCTGGCACATCCTCTCGCCTCACCTCTCCCTGCGCATTAAACTTTCAGTGCTTCCGCAGCTTCTCACACGACGCTGTTGCCATGCCAAGCCCAGGTCAACCAGTACACCACACTGCTGCTGGTTGGTAGATGGAGTATAGAGGGGTGTTTTCTTTCTGTGAGCATCAGTGTAGGTGTGCTGCAGAAAGTCCTGCACCTTGTATTAAACCTAGCATGGGCATCTAGCACTTGCATCCAATCACATATTCAATAATGAGAAACTATACATTGCACCAAATTCAGAATTCATTGTTTTCCAATCGTCATCATGAAATTTAGAGTTTTTTGGTCTACAGTAGTGAGAAAAAATTTCAAAGGTCTGTATAGAGTCCAGGAAAAAAAGGCGGGGGTGTAATTAGCAGCCAGGTGCTGCTAATCAGAGGCACTTGATTGACTGATCATCACCAAGTGTGAGCACCTCTGGAAAAGCAGAAATTTGGGTTGTTTGGTGGTCTGGAGGATTCAGGTGTGTGTTAACACAATTTTCCAGGGAATGAACATCTCTGCAAATTCGCCCGAAGGTCAGAATGTGCTAAGTGAAACTGAAAAATTCTCAGACTATACAGGCCTCAGTTAACATAAGAAAAGTAAAGTTTGTGATTGTAAAAATACAAAAAGACTTAACAAGTATGGTTTGTTTGTTGCGAGGGGAAAACCTCTCGTTGCAACAAAAGCATGGCAGCACATCTAAGTTAGGTTAAAAGAAGCCAACAAACCTCGATGAACTAAAGAAATGTTGTAAAGACGAGTGGGCCAAAATTCCTCCACAATGTCTTAAGAGACTGGTAGTCATACAGAATAGGATGACTTCAAGTTACTGCTGCTGAAAGCAGTCCTACAAGCTACTGACTCATGAGGTGTGCTTAGTTTTTCACAGGCCTGCATGGAGTCATGGGAAAATGTATTGTTTTTGTTTTTCTCCCACATGATTCTATATTACATCCTCTTTCATCTGTTGTTTCATAATACCAGTCATGCTAGCCATCATATGACATTTGGAACCTGTTTTTGTTTATGCGTATAGATGTGGGGGGTTTCTGCCGGGTTAAATAGTTATGTGGTTCTTAGAATATAAGTTAATTAAAATCTTACAAATGTAAAAGTTGAAAATATTAGAAGACATGTGGACAAATTTAATTGATTACTTTATGCTAACAATAAAATATTCACATAAAGACCTGTTAAAAGCACATTGTGAAGGATGTACATCTCTGTTCATGGCTGGATGGAGATGTGTGGGGACATTCGCCTGTAAGCCTGATCCTCCCTGACAGCACACCCACTATGATTTCACTTCTGGTTCATTGTCTCCAATACCTCCCTTAAGTCGCACAGAGGTCGTTGAGTGAATTGTCAGCAGTTTTCCTGGCTTGCCTTAAAGTTTTTATCAATAGAATTGATATTTGGCTTTGTCTTGTCCACATAATGATTTCTCCGTTGGCTTGATATAATTGTGGTGATGATCCATTTTGATGCTGGATTGAGGGCAGTGCAGAGCTGCCAGGTGCACGCTACGCTGCCCGCCCTCTTTCTCTCCTCCAAGTGTCTCTTTGATGCCTTTCCTAAACTCCTCTGCTGTCTCTCCTTTGTTCCTCTCGCAGAGCAATTACTAGAGTTCATGCATCAACTGCCAGCATTTGCCAACATGACCATGTCAGTGAGGAGGGAACTCTGCGCTGTCATGGTTTTCGCTGTGGTCGAACGCGCCGGCACCATCGTTCTCAATGATGGAGAAGAGGTGTGTGTTGGTGCATACTCATGCACACGTAAATCCTGTCTTGTGACTGTTAAATTTAATTCATATATGTGTGCGCGCGTGCATGTGTGTGGGAACTGAACCTTAGTCTCACCTCTTCACACCAATGAATCTTTCTTCGTCCATTTGATATTTTTTTCTGCTCTATTAAACGTGAATGGTGGGCATTGCTTATCGGTGGCCCAAAGCAGGCCCCAGTTATTTCATCTCTCTGTTCAGGACGCTGTTTCAGTGGCAGTTTGCTTTTTTCGCTGTAATACATCCATACAATAGGATGCCTTTAAGGCCTAGCCACATTAATAAATGTCCAGTCATAAATAATTTAAGGTTCATTGAGTGCATTGTTGCTGTCAGGGTTAAAGAAACCACAATGGCAGCTTTTCAGGAAATCCTGAAAATACCCTTATTTTTATTGTTATTAAATCTTCAAACAAATGTGCCCCTACTAACAATACTTTGAAACTCCTTTTTTCTTATTTAAGTCTTGCTTTTTTCTGGGCAGCACCAACAGCCTCTTGCTTTTTCTGTATTCCTCTGAGGAAAATAAGAAACCATCTGTTAGTGCAACAGTCCCCTTGTAGTTGCTACATATGGTTCTTTTTGATAAATAACTTTGACTCATTAAAGGACACCAGCTGTTGGGAATGTTACTATACTGACGTTAATCTGACGTGTGAAGATGTTAGTGTATTAGTTTTCTGTTTTCTTTATTTCTTTTTTCTTTATTTCTTTTTGGTCTGACCTCTGTGATTGTGTTTTATGGCTCCAGCTGGACTCATGGTCGGTGATCCTGAACGGTTCGGTGGAGGTGACGTACCCTGACAGTCGGACAGAAATCCTGTGCATGGGAAATAGTTTTGGGGTGTCACCAACCATGGAGAAAGAATACATGAAAGGTGTCATGAAGACCAAAGTAGACGACTGCCAGGTAAGAGCCTCACCTTAAATACTCCTGCTCTAGGTGTTCGTCCAATCTATTGCTTGGGTTTACAGGTCAGTTTCTTCTGCATTATTTCCATGTGAAAAACATGGGTACAAACCCTGCCATGTTCAGTTTTTAAATCCCACTGTGACCCACTTGTGCTGAAAGTGTTTGCACTCATGACACCAAAAGTTGCTGCGGGCCATAGCATCCCTTTAAACGTGTGGAGCAGCTATTATGAAAGAAAATAGGCCAGCTCATGAAAAGAGTAAGATCATAAGATTTTTCTTCCAACTCTGAGCTAAAGTCGGTGGCTGGGGTGTAAAAAAATTGTTCCCATTAATTAGTGAGTATCTTATTTTTATGTATTCATTTGGTTGCTATGCCATCAGATCTTATAGGTTATATTACTTTAACACTTTATCTTCCAGTTATTGCGTTTGAATACTATTAAGCATATATAATTAATGTAAATTTACAAGTTTCTTTCAGTCACCCACTAATTTGAGTTTCTCTGTTGTGTCCAGTTTGTGTGTATAGCCCAGCAGGACTACTGCTGCATCCTCAACCAGGTGGAGAAGAACATGCAGAAGGTTGAGGAGGAAGGAGAAATTGTTATGGTTAAGGAACACCGTGAACTAGACCGCACCGGCACCAGGAAAGGACACATTGTCATCAAGGTAACCGTTAAAAATCAATTAATCTATGCTTCTTTAAACCCCATAATCTCAAAAAAGAAGTCCATTAGAAGATGGCCTTATTTCACATTTGATTTATGACCTCAGTAAACACAGTGAGCCGTATGTACTTGATGCTAGTTTTAAGGCTTTTTAATAAAGCAGGAGTGCCATCTAGTATATGGTTCCATATAGAGTAAAGCAGGCTAGCATTTCAAGTGTGTCTCCGTCACTGACAAGTTGCAGTCATCTTAAGGATCTGCCACTCACTTGTAATGTCTTTCTGTTAAACATCAGGGCACACCAGAGCGTCTCACCATGCACCTCGTAGAGGAGCACTCAGTGGTGGACCCTACATACATCGAGGACTTCCTGTTGACCTACAGGACCTTCCTCTCAAGCCCCATGGTCGTGGGCAAGAAGCTCCTGGAGTGGTTCCACGACCCAAGTCTCAGGGACAAGGTATGATCAGCAGGACTCTGGTATATCTGTTCAGATACACTTAAGGCAGCCAGACTTTGTACATTTACTCACAGACATTGTGTAAATTTATCTTGTTTCACAGAATTCTGAAAGACTTGAATGTCCTTTAGACATTTTGGATTCACATACATAAAATCCTCAGACATACTTGACCTTTGAACTTGTATTTAATTAGCTGTCAGTAGGTTTAGAGAATAAACAGTTCTACACTCATTCCTCATGAAACCTTTGGACATGACTGAATGTGGGTATAAAGCAAAATGTTCCATTTCTAATCAAGTGCATGTCGATCATGTGATCTCTCCAGGTTACACGGGTAGTCTTGCTGTGGGTAAACAATCACTTCAATGACTTTGAAGGTGACCCTGCCATGACTCGCTTTCTGGAAGAGTTTGAAAACAATCTGGAAAAAGAAGTAAGTGTAAAATATAAAGAGATGTGGAAAAAATGTTTAACTCAGGTTTCTAATTCATTTTCCTCATTGTGCTTCTTTAAGAAAATGTGTGGGCACCTAAGACTGTTAAACATAGCATGTGCTGCTAAAGCCAAGCCACGGCTGGTGACACTAACCAAGCCGTCCAGGGACTCTCCACTGGCATTCAGCCTTCTCGGAGGTCAGGAGAAAGGTTTCCGCATCTTCATCGATGCTGTGGAGCCTGGAAGCAAAGCAGCAGAAGCTGGCCTTAAGCGTGGAGATCAAGTGAGTTGGTTCTTCCACCATTATTACTGTAAAGAGATTTCAGTCATTTTATTTACTTTTTTCCCCCTGTTCCCTCTTCTAACGTCCTTTTTGACACCAACATCATGCACTTTAGATTTTGAGCAGAACATTTCCTGGTAGTGCCGTTTTTATTCAAAGCTTATTTAGCTGCAGAACACTTTTTCTCTGTAGGCTACAGCTGTGCAGACTAGCACTTTAAATTTCCTGTTGAAGTAAATTTTTGTTGTGAAATTGGTTTTACATTTTGCTCTAACTAGCATTAAAAGGCCTCTTTTGAAAAGTCTCAAATTGAACTTGCCAGTAGCTGTGGGCACCCTGTGTTGGCTTTTTTTCCTCACAACTTGACTGCTCAACTATTTTCACACTCTGCAGTCCTTCGGGCTTTAAGCAAAGTCCCTTAATCCTTGAAACCATCTTGAGAGCGTCTGGATGTGAGTTAAGCCCTCTTGACTCCAAACATCCCCTGCAGCTGTTTCCTCAAAAGGAAGCAGAGAAACTGACATCCATAAGGAAACATTCTCTTTCTCTCATATTCTTCATACTTTCTTTTTTTAACAGCTGTAGTTAATGTCATCATTCACCCAGTACCTGCTCTTTCAGAGCTTTAGTATTAATCTCATTGGTTTTTATCATCTTCTCAGTAGTGAACTCGCTAATCGCTCCTGATCCTAAAAGAGTAGTTTGACTTTGAAAAAGTAAGCATTTACTGGCCTCACAAGAGCAGGTGATGGCCTGTATGTACATTACGGTTAAAGGTGACTTCCTCTTCTGCCAAAGAGGAAGTGGCAGCTCAGTTAGATGATCGCATTTAAATGCAAATATCCGGCACCTGTACAATGGTCAGGTTTTGAAAACAAAGACGGGGCTATTTGGAAATGAAAAGGGTCGTATTAATGTCAAAACCTTATGGTGATGATGTTTCCTGTAGAACATGCACGAGCTCGGGAGTTTAGGGCCTCTTTTTTTATCTAAAAGTTGCAGTTAAACTGCATAGTTCAGAGATTAATATCTGCAGTAATATAACACGACCAGCAGATTGGCCTGATGTGGTGATAACAGATGAGTTTTAGCACTTCCTGTGGTGAAGTCCTGTCAGAATTTAAAGGGCACTCTGTGGTCAAATGATGTTCTTGTGCCAGATATGATCATCAAACAGACCAGGAGGTTGGATTTTTAATCCACGTCCATAATTATGCATAAGGTGCTAATTTAGACATGATTCTTTTTCTAACAGGGAGCTGGCAGTGTGTTCAATTCATTATTTTTGCTCTTCTTGTTCTTAACAAAAGAATGCAAAAATGTCAAGGTCCCAGTTTTGGAGACGCATACGAGATGCCCACGACATAATTTTTGTGTTTCTTTATGGGTTAGAAAAACAGTAAGCTATTGACATCATCAGCTCATCTATTGTTTTTCTTCAGTCTGTTCTTAATAAGATGTATAACTCTTTAGTACTTTAAGTTGCTTAAAATTGTGCTGATGGCTTTCTCTGTCTCTCCTGCAGATCTTGGAGGTCAATGGACAGAATTTTGAGAATGTCCAGCTCAGCAAAGCCAATGAGATTCTGAAGAACAACACCCACTTGTCCATAACTGTGAAGACAAACCTTTTAGGTAAGGCATATTATAAGTTATGATAACTTGTCAAAATCCACCAAATGACTGGTGATCCTATTACGATTAGAACGAGAGTTATAGTTTTGTCAACAACAATCACTTTTTTTGTTGACTTGTCCAAATGTTACAGCTTCTTACTGAACGAAAAGCATGTGGATAAACTAATAAGAAGGTTAAAATCTGAGAGTAAATGTAGGAATACTACAGTGTCTTTAATTACTCTTTTTTTCTTTTTTTTTTCTTTTACATTACACATCTGTCTAGTGTTTAAAGAGCTGCTAACAAGGCCAGAACACGACCATGATTTGGATTGTGAGGAGGAACATGATCGAAAGAATGGGGCACCCCACCTTCCAAAGATTGGGGACATTAAGAAGGCCAGTCGCTACTCGATCCCCGACCTGGCGGTGGATGTGGAGCAGGTGATGAGTCTGGAAAAGGTCAGCAAGAAGGCAAAGACCAACACAGTGGGAGGACGCAACAAGCTGAAGAAGATCTTTGATAAGACGCTCACCAGCATCCTGCCCCCTAAACCATACAAGTAAGAAGACCTCATTACTTTTAACTGTCACGGCTTAATTACCAATAAAAGCAGCTTTGCATGTCTAGATTTCAGTGAGAAATAAATATTTAAGACTCTACTGAATAAAAATGCTGCACAGACCCCGAACTCTGTGATTTTAATATCAATAGGAAATCAAAGCCTCCTGATTGGAGCTGATTAGATGCAGAAACTTAGGTTCTGAATTTTCCTGACACTTTGACATGTTGCTCTGAACGATTATGCAAAGTGCACCTGCATGTTTATCAGTCTGCCAGTCAAATGCAAAGCTGAATCAGAGTTGCTTTGAACTGCCGCAGATAAACTGGGAGTAAACACTGCAGGGGAAATAAAAGGTATTTGTTTATATAAATTTAGTTCCTAATGAGAGCAGATGTCCATTTCCCAAAGGGCACCATTGAAAACGTCTTTTAGCTGAGCCATATATAACCTTTGCTTTCAGTGCTGTGAAACTCCAGGATAATTAACATGGAATACATCATTTGGACTGCACAGCCAAATGTGTTTTCATCCTCCTTCTCTTCCAAACACAAATATCGCCCTCTGCCTGTTGGTGACAGAACTGCTATCTATAACAGACTCCCCTCTGCTGCCCTCTCGTTTCCATAGCGACGTTTGCGTGGGCCAATCACAGGATGACAGCATAGTGGGAATGAAGCAGTCCAAACAGATCCCACCAGCTCTGCCAGTCAGCGGAAACCTCTCGTCGTCAAACCCAGACCTCCTGCAGTCACACCACCGCATCCTCGACTTCAACAACCAGCCTGGTGTGTATTTAACCACTACATGGAGCTCGGGAAGTTTGTGGCATCAACACATTTAGAATTTTCAAAAATACTCTGCCATTATGTCATTTGTGGGGAACAAACAAAGAACCGCTCACTCAAATAGCCTCAGATGACTAAACATAATAAAATAGCTACCTAAACAGTTGTTCCTCCACTGCTCATGCATAGCACAAAATAAACAAGAAAAATACAGTAAGATGGTCTTTATATTAACTTCTGTCCATTATGTTGTTTATATCCTTTCAGTCCCATTGATAATGAGTAAGTATAGTCTCTCCTTGTGATTCTGCTTCTCCTGGGAAAATCATATCTTTGGCAGTGCTTTCAACCTTTATGTCAGACTTATAGACATTAATCTGTTAGAGTGCAGTCGCTTAATCTGGAGTCATAGTAGCTAATTCAGTAAAACAGCAGTGCAATTTTGTATTTCCTCTGGGCTCATATGTTTTCATGGAGATTTATCTGATCTGCAAGATGCTGGTGTGGCTTTTGCGGGCGTGGGATTGGTGATAAGCTCTTGATAAAGCTTGACAGTCAATCAATTAATCAATCACTGTTTCTTAATCGGATTCAAGCTGTTCAGATTTCAGGAAAATAATGGTAAGATGTACCACAATTACCATTGTTCGTTCTTCCCAGATATGTCAGACCAGGTGCTGCGAGTCTTCAAGGCGGACCAGCAGTCTCGGTATATTATGATCGGGAAGGACACAACCGCTAAAGAAGTGGTGGCCCAGGCTATCAGGGAGTTCGCCCTGACTGCTGCACCGGAGGCTTATTCACTGTGCGAGGTGTCTGTCACACCCGAGGGCGTCATCAAGCAGAGACGGTTACCGGATCAGCTTTCTAAGCTAGCCGACAGGATTCAGCTGAGCGGCAGGTAATGACTTCTTTATCTTGATGTGCAAACTGCAACATCAAAAAGTACATAAAGAGTAGGAATAAAGACGGGTTTGAAAAGGCCAATTCCACCGTTCCTTTCTTGGTCTCCTTTACATGGATGGTGATGTGCAGTATAGTTGTTATTGCCATTTTAGTAGGACAAAACATCATGTTTAACCAATATTTTGCACTCCATCTTCCTCCATCAGATACTACCTAAAGAGCAACATGGAGACGGAGACGTTATGTTCCGATGAGGATGCCCAGGACCTCCTTCGAGAAGGACAGATTTCTTTGTTACAGCTCAGCACCGTGGAGGTGGCCACGCAGCTCTCCATGCGGGCCTTTGAACTTTTCTGCGCCATCGAGCCCACCGAATACATCGATGACCTTTTCAAGCTGCGCTCAAAGACTGGCTCTGTCAGTCTCAAGCGCTTCGAGGAGGCAATTAACCACGAGACCTTCTGGGTGGCCACTGAGGTTACGCGGGAACCGAACCAGCTCAAACGCATGAAGATCATCAAGCACTTCATCAAGATAGCCCTGCACTGTCGCGAGTGCAAGAACTTTAGCTCCATGTTCGCGATCATCAGGTGAGACAATGAATGTGCAATAAACTGATTTCTTTTATATTTTCGTCATATTTTAAGTCAAATTAATATATAGATGTTCTTTCTGTGTTGTGATGTCTGTACAAATAGTTGTACTGATAATATATATTTACTGCCACGGCTTTCCCTATAGTGGTCTGAACCTGGCTCCAGTCTCCAGACTAAGAGGCACATGGGAGAAGTTGCCAAGCAAATATGAGAAACTGTTCGGGGACCTGCAGGACCTCTTCGACCCTTCAAGGAATATGGCCAAGTACAGGAATGTCCTCAGCAATCAAAACCTCCAGCCACCAATCATCCCCCTGTTCCCTGTCATCAAGAAGGACCTCACCTTTCTACATGAAGGTAAAACAAAATGAAACAACCGACTTTATAAAATAATTATGGCTTCCCTCAACTTTTGTCGGCAGTATTTTTGCAAAGTTCTTGTGTGGCAGATTTACTCTAATATTTTTACATTCTTTTATATCTGAGTAGCTCAGATCTTTCACTCTGTAAACATTACTATATTAGACACTACACAACACACACAGCTGCAGATTCTGCACAGTTTTTCTGAAAGAAGTCAGTGTTGCCAGATACTGCTGATGGTTTCCAGCTCAAAATCTATTCAAAAACTGCCAATATGCACACAGAACCACAGAGTTTAATCACCGCTGCGCTGCATCAGATTCAAGAGCAGTGCACACTAGCGCTCAATCATACACAAAACAAAAAACTATTCTTACTATCAGTTTGCAGGCAAACACTTTTGCATTATCACCCATAGCTTAAAAGCAACCTAAATAACAATCCATTTTGCAAAGTCGAACACCCAGGCATGCACACACATACAACCCATTTATATACTATATATATTTCTAATCTTAAAAATTGTGTATTGTTATTGAAATACAGGACAACTTGTTGTTTTTTTTTTTTAATGAAAGCTTTTCTCAATGTGAAAGCCAACTTTAAGTAGTTAACTGCTTCTTGGTTTCAGTGTGGTCCTATCATCTGCTATACATGGAATTATGCATAACTTTAAGTTTACTTCTCTGGCCAACTTCTTTATGTACAGACCACCAGTAATCTCAAAACAAATTGTGTTGATTTGCTGTATATATGCAGTAACCACAAACAGAATCTAAATGTGTCAAGACAAGGGGTAAAAATGCTTCACGGTTAGCCATATTCATCTCCGTAGTCCTCTGTCACTTGTTGTAGTTTTTAAACTCTGTAATTGATCTTTGAATTTTTCAGGCAATGACTCTAAAGTGGACGGCCTGGTGAACTTTGAAAAGCTGCGGATGATTGCCAAAGAAATTCGCCATGTTGGTCGCATGGCGTCTGTCAACATGGACCCAGCCCTTATGTTCCGAACAAGGTAAGATATTTAGGAAACAAAGTCAGATCTTTAGATTCTTAAGGACCCTTCACTCTCCCTGTAGGACCAGCCGGCACTACGCTGACTAACCAGCTCTGTGGGGTTAGCCGGTTCACGTAGATTGAGTCCAATTCCTGCCTCACGCTTTTCCTTTAAGCAGCTGTTCTCTTTGGCAACTGCTTCGTCTAGCAACTGTTTCCTTGTACACATTGTTGGCATAAGATGTGCTCAGTGCTTCTGTGAAAGTCTCTTTGTCTAATGATGGCTCCTCTTAGTCGAGTGTTACCATTTGATTTCCTTTCTGCTGACTTTCATGTGGGTCTGTTGGTGAAATTGCTTCTCTTTGGTGATCTTGGTGGTCTTTCCTGTCCTAAGCTTTGTCTCCTCTCTCTCTTTCAACTCATCCACTCTTTGCCCTCCATGCTTCTCTGCTCGTGGCACACACCCTCTAGGAAGAAGAAATGGAGAAGTTTAGGGTAAGTTTGGTGACCCTACAACCTTTGCCCTCTCTGCACCATGCACCCTTTTTTTCCTGCCAATTTGCGTGCTTCCCCTCTGAAACCTTGCTTTCATTAACCGTTTTGAGTTAAATCCTTCTAACCCTGCTTGACACTAACCTATGGATATTCAGTGGAACAAAGGTCACATATGCCAACATGAGGTTATAGTGAATTATTTGAGAATCAGTAAATAATGGGAATAATTGGAATACTTTGCTGTTTATGACATGAAATAAACACACGGGTGGAAAATATTTGACAAATAAAAGGATTATATGCAGCTTCCAAGTAGCAAATGTGACCTTTTTTTCTGATATGTTGTTTCCCAACAAAATGCATGCAGCTTCTGTTTCAAAGTTTTGCCTGTCTTTGATGGTCGATCTGCTTATCAAAGCTCCAAACAGCCAGAGATTCTGGAAGTGAAATACTCTTCAACATGCTTTACATTCTTGTGGTCAAATGGGACGCCATTGTGTACAGCCAACATTTAATGGGAAACATGCAGATTTACATTTCATTCGCTCAAAAACAAAAGAAAGCAATTTGACATCTGCAGCTCATGATTAGCGCCTTAATCTCGTAAATACAACGTCCATGCCTTGTAGCTGTGAGATTGTTGTCTCGTAATAATATCTCTGAAATGTGGTTTGTTGTTGTTATAAGGTACTACTTGAAAATGTTTTATTGAAACGTGATAAATTTAATTCCACCGACGAGAACAAATGTGGCTTCTCATTGACTAACACCACAGGCGACTGCCAGCGTGCTGTTTGGCTGAGACCATGTGCAAAAAAAAAAAACATGCTTTTACTACTACTACTACTACTACCAGCTCTGACTCAAACCACAGAAATGTAAACTATGACTGCACTACACTAGCCCCTCTTTCTACTGCCCTGTTGTTTGACTGCAGCCGTCATCGTTCAACCCCTCCCTCTGCCGTCTGGAATGTCTGGAATGTTTTGGAGTTGGGAGAAATGACTAAAGCTGCTCTCTGCATGTTCGAGTTTTAAATACCATGCTCCCTATGTAGCCTCCTAGTGTCAAATATACAGTTTTACTTCAAAATTGAGTCATTTACAGTCTGAAGCCACACCTTTTTTTTGTCTTCTTCTGTTTGTGCGTCTCTGTTCCTCTGTGTGTTCATGTGCACAAGCAGGTCGCTAAGTCAGGGTAGCGCCAATGCCGCCGTGCTTGACGTCACACAGACAGGTGGGCACAAGAAGCGGGTGCGACGCAGCTCCTTCCTAAATGCCAAAAAGCTTTACGAGGATGCCCAGATGGCTAGGAAGGTCAAACAGTACCTGTCCAACCTCAGCCTGGAAACGAATGAGGAGAGTCTTCAGACGCTCTCCCTACAGTGTGAACCCTCCATTAGCACATGTGAGTTTGTTGCAGTTTTTCTTCTTTCTTTCAGTTTTTGGGGTTTGGGGAATTCAATAGGGAAAAATATGAAGTTAGAAGCTTGAGCGCAATTCTCCTGTGACGTACGTATACCCTCACACATACTTCACTGCTCAGAGGCAGATCCTCAAGGACTAGCTGGCATGAAATAAAAATCTGAGTTACTTAGCCAGTTTCCTCATTGTTGATGCCAAACCTCCTTTGTCATTGCACTGGGGAGTACTGGTCAGAGAGACTCAGTGAGGCGTGCAGCTCAGTTTTGATCGATACAAAAGTCTTTAGAGCAAATTTCTTCCTTCTAAGCCTTTTTAACACATTTAACTATTAAATGTAACTTGAAGTATATCTATACAGAATACTTACTTATTTCCCACTACTCAGTGCCCAAAAATGCAGGTGGGAAACGACCAGACACTTCTCCAGTTGTGCCCAGAGCTGCGAGTCAACAAAGGGGTCAGCTGGCCAAAGGAAACCAGGCTCTCCAGGTCCCCGCTGTGGCCCTTTACCCATCTCGAAAGAAAGTGCAAGTCAAGGATCTGCCACCATTTGGTAAGGCGAAGATTACACATAACCGTCAGTATTCAAGTATCATTTGAGTTTAATGGTATTTCCCCCTCCCATCATTGAGAGAGAAGAGGATATGTGTTATTTTAGAATAAAGCTTTATGATTGTGAACATTCATTGGATAATTACTAAGGTAAAATTCTTGGGATTTGAATCTTTTTATTTTTTAATTGGTTTAGCTTTCCCTACAGGTGGATACAGTAACGGTGCATAATTGCATGAACAGCATTCTGTATAGATCTCCTGTTCCCTTGTCCTTGTACATGCTGCTATTACCTTGTCCTCCTCATCCTTTTATTTGCAGACAATGGCTGATTCAGCTTCTTTGTGACAGTGCTGCCACCAAGAGGCTGTCTGGCAATAAGCAAATGCAAAGAAAAAAAAATAATCCCAGACAATGCTGCTTAGCGTCCCAGCACCCTTGGGAATTGGCAGTGTTCCTCATGTTAATTCTGCTCATCTTTTTGCAAATGTCCACAGGCACCAGTTCCCCGCAGTCTCTGAAAAAAATCCTCGCTCTTTCAGAGGAGGGGAGCGAAAGACACCGGAGGCAGCCAGAGGACACCATGTCCAATGCCTCCTCCCAGCTCTCCTCCCCTCCCACCTCCCCCCAGAGCTCGCCCAAGAAGGGTAAGCCAATAATCCTCCCTCCCTCTGACACCACTCTCCAGACTGCAGTCATGGTGAGCTACAATTGCCACCTAGTGGCTACTGCCATGTACTGCATGATGGCTGTCATTGTTCCGAGAATGAGAGACCAATATGATCCCCCCCCCCCCAATTTCCACCTTATTCCAAAACCAACCAGGATTCTAGCCAACTAAATAGTGCAATTGGTTACAGTTAAATATTATTCTTGCATTATTTCATTACTTCAGCATTAGCTAATTGTTAGGGACAAAAATCTGTGAATTACTGAATAGGTAGTATTTCCCTGAATACTATAGGTCTCCAAATTCCCTCCCAGCTCCCATTTATAAAGAGTAATTTGTTTGCATTGCAGGCAGGAGTGAGATTTGAGGAGTCCTATAAAAACTGCAGGTAGTGATGAGGAACAGGCTCAGGCTAATTTAAGCTGCTACTAAAATAAAAATCATAGCCTTTATCCAGACGATGTTCCCTGAACATTTCAGAAACTTGCATACCTAAAGAAACCCCTTTGTTGGCAGTCACAACAGTTAGTATTTAGCATTAATGTTCACATTCTCCAATACTTGCTTCCTTCAGAAATTTGTGGGCAAGTTAAACTTATGCTGTGTATTTGACTACAAAACCCTACCTTCTAAAATGACTACAAACATCTCAATATACTTTAATGTCTTACATGCATCAGGAGGCAGCACCAGTGAAGTCTTAATATTTACCAGAGATTTCTTTGCTACCCTTGTCACAGAATTTTTTTTCACTCCTAGAATATGGCAGAGAACTTCTGTTTAAGTAAGAATACCCATGTAATGAGAGCTGACAGGCGTCTGCAGTCTGTACATGATGTCTTGTTTAAAGTTGACAGATGATACGTGAATAAGAGTTGATTTATACTATAAAATAGATACTGTATGGATTTAATTTAGTCAGCCAGGTTTAAGTTGTGCAAAAACAGAGGTAAGCACTTAGAATTTGAATGCTTTTCTCATAATCTCTCATTACTTTTACCAATGACTATGAATTACAAACTGTAAATTCTGATCTACTGCCAGTACATAAATGTATCTTCTTCCACCTCTTCCTCGCTCCTCCAGGTTACAACAGGATGGGAGACACCTACTCAGACTCTGGTCACAGTGAAATCTCCTCTCGCTCCAGTCTCGTTAGTAACTCCTCTTTCGACATGGCCCAGGAGGAGAGGAGACTCCGTCACTCTGGAGTAGTCGGGGATTCTCACATCGGAGGATCAAGGCTGGAACGAAGAGCCACGACTGACCCTGATCAGTACAGTCTTGGGTAGGATTACTGAGAACTTGATAAGGGAATCATTGTTTTTTTTCCTTCTGAGGTGAAGCGTCATCATCTTTACTATTCTTTTTTTTTTTAAACATCATATCCTAGGTCATATTCATCAATGCAGGACTGTCGGGGCATTTATGCTGGCGGCCATACAGTACTCTCCTCACCCAGTTCAGAAGAACTGACTCAGGATCAGGGAGACCGCGTTTCCCTCGATGCTGCAGACAGCGGCCGCGGTTCTTGGACGTCCTGTTCATCTGGCTCCCACGACAATATCCAGACCATGCAGCAAGGACGTAGTTGGGAAACTTTGGCCTTTGGCGGTGGTGGAAGTGGAGGCGGCATTGGAGGGCTCCCTCCCGGCGGGCCAGATGCCTTATTAGGGGGATCAGCTGCACTGTGGGCAGCACAGGCAAGAGGGAGCTGGGCATCTGCCAGCTCCTCCTCGTCCTCAGCGGCATACTGGGGGGAGGACTCCGAGGGGGATACCGGCACCATAAAGAGGAGAGGAGGAAAGGACGTCAGCACCGACCCAGAAACAAGTAGCATCACATCCACCGGGTCAGAGGAGGCAAAGCAGCTCGGCCGACCGTCTCCATCACCCATCACCGTCGGAAATAAAGGCGGCCTTTGTGAGTGACTGCTAAGTTTTTGTTTAGTTTTTTTATGCACCATTACGAGTTGGACTGTTTGCTGACTTGATTGCAGTGACTTTCTAAAGTCTTTGTTTCCTCACAGTCATGAGGAGACTCCTCAAGTTTGTGCACCTCTCAAAGAAACCCACACGTACCTGCTATATAACACATTTTACACCTAAAATAATGTACAGATTCCAGTGGTGCTGAATTTTTTTCCTGGCATGTCCTAATATAAATATTAACCATTCTACATTCATCCTGCAGCAGCTCAGTGTCTCATTAATGCGGCCTGCCCCACAGTTTGAGAAACATTGGATTAAACAAACAAATGTCTTTGTGGCTTTAGTTTGTAATCCAGCTCATTTTAACCAATGATGTTTGGGCAGGCTGTGGTTGTCCCTGCAAAGACCAAGTGGGAAATGTATCTGGAAACCATCAGCTAGCATTTTGCTTTTCACAGTTTTGTTGTTCATTCCTGAACAGTGACTCGGGTCCAGAATTTTGGCCGCGATGTCCACTGGCTGTGCTGAACGGGCCCCAAATATCAGTCAGCCCACAGGCCAAATCATTAGAGGATAGCTGTTGGGTTCCCAGATTGCTTCTCTTTCAACTCTTGGCAAAAAAATAAGAATGAAATGGGCATAGATCCCAAAATTATGAGCTAATCCTACAGTGCAGTAGAGCAGTCCAGATTTGAGATGGTAACATGTAATGACAGCATCTTTAAATGTTACATGTCATCCTCTTTTTCCCTTCATTTTTGATTTCTGTCATCTTCTACTGTCGCTGCCAAAAAAGCTTCATAAAACACATCATCACGTGTCTCTCTTTTGTATCCCCTCAGCTCGAAAAGAGGGCCGTTACCGTGAGCCTCCCCCGACTCCCCCCGGCTACACTGCCTTGACCATCTCCGACCTCGCTGAGGACAGCACCCATCCCAGTCTGTTCCCACGTCCACAGCAAGCCACTCAGGCCGGCGGCCACCAGACTACACTACGGCTCTGCAGCGCTCGCGCATGGTCACCCAGTCGCCCGACTCCCACCAGGCCCACCAGGGGGCCAAGCACCGGGCAGGCGGCCTCCACCGCACTCGCTCACCCGCCGAGGAGCAAGAGCCTGAAGAGGAAGAGGAGGGTGAGTCCTTGTCTTCCAAACTAGTCGCTCTGAGGAAGCCAGTGGCACAGCATACACCAGAGACTCCCAGACCATGACAGTGTGTGTACGGGGGTTAACAGGCAGGGCCCGACTCCCCAAGGCAGGTAAAAACTAATTTATCAGGTTGCCCCCTCCACACCAGTGAACCTGCATGTCAGCAGAGATGCATACAACCCCCACAGCACTAGTAGCACCGGTCCCACTCCAAATTCCAAAAGTCAGTGGAAATTAAACTTGATCTGGAAAGTCTTGATTTGGAGTGGGACCCTCACCTCTTACCCGCAATATGTCATCATGCATGAGTCATACTTACTGGATTAGACTCACTACTTCTCTGCCACCACGCATTCTGCTCTTCTTCTCTCACTTTCTCACACACCGTGTCCAAACAGCATTCATCAGCAGACACGGTGTTAGGATCCTCTCACCCATGCAGTCAGTGCCTGAAAACATGCACCTCCATTCACCTGCACCAGCACACCCCTGACTCACCTGCAGTGACTCTGAATATACTGTGTGTCGTTGTAGTGGTCTGGTGTAGCGATGAAAGATCGAAATGTGGATAGATGTGCACTTGTTAAGTAATACATGTATAGACTAACATGAAATAATGCGCTAGTTTAAAGAAAGGCTGATGTGCAAGCTTGAAATAAGGTTTCAGTTTAGGTAGTTCAGTATGCCTGCCTACTAAACAGCTGTTTGTTTACACACTAAAAGCAGCCTCAAAAAGAAATTTGAAAGCGCAACAAATTTTTTTTTACCAAAGTTGACATTTTAGAACCTTTTTCCACCCACCGAGGTGCCTGTTCTTGATTTCATTCATGATTTGATGCAAGAAGTCAAGAACTGGAACTGAAACAGACCAAAACTACAAAAACATTTTTCCAACTTTCTGAGAGTGATGACTCAAAGAAGGCCATTGGAAGGAAAACAGTGAGAGAAACAGTAAAAATTTTCCTGCTGCTAATATAGACAAGAAATCCCGATGCCAACAAACTGCTAAAAATAGATACTGCAGTGCATTTCCAGTGGAGGATGTTTCCAAGTGGAAGCTTAAATAAACACCTGGTTATGACTATTTTTAGGAGTAATCTCCCTTAAAGATGATTAGGGGCACTTTCACACTTGAGTTTGTTTTTAACACGTTTGGAAAATTTGAGTGTTTTACCATTGGTTCGATTTCAGAGCGCACCAAAAATGCATCATAAAAAAGCACGTGGGAACGTTCAAGCTGTTTTTTGGCTTGAACGTCAGAGGTTTCAGGAAGACAGCAAAGTGAAGTGTTGGAGTAGTGAATGTATCGGTGACATCTGCCATGCAGTCTAACATGGCTCCATGGCAGAGTTGGCATTAGCAGCTTGTTAATTATCTGGGCAGTATCCCAGGCAAAACTATCCAAGCACAATGCCAAATGCGCTTGGAGAAAATGCTTTGAAAATCCTTTATTGCTTTATATTTCGAAAACGCCACAATCTGCCTTCAGATGACCGAGCAGCACTGTTGTACTGCGGTGTTTGTGTCCAATCAAACAAGTTAAGTAAAGCTTTGAAAACTTCCCTCGAAAACTTCAGATTGATGTGAGTTAAAGCTGATCAGAAAAATGATGGCATTCTTTGGTAATATTGTTGGCATTACATTAAGTAAAAGCTTCTTAAACGGTGTCTCGGGCAGGTTTTCATTCTACATATTGCCGCTGCTGAACTCATTAACTCTTCAACTTTATTACATTCTAGCTCATGCATTCATTCAAGGTAACCGTTGCCTATCTTTGTTTCTCTCTCCACAGAGGATGAACAGGTGTCAGCGGTTTGAGGGACAACAGTGGACATCTTTGTGCAGTAACTTGAAGTGCCCCTTGTTCAGGGTGGGCAGGATTAAAGAGACAGGCAAACAGACTCATCCGTGACATAACGTGCCTGCCTCCTCCACTTGATTCTCCCTCCTTATCGGTGGATTCCTCTGCTCATCTCCCTCCTCCGCCTTAAAGCATCATAGAGGGTTGAATGACCCTGCATGCAAAAAAAAAAAAAAGAAAAAAAAGATAAAAATACTGTGAAGAAGAGATGGAGAGAAGGTCAAAGACAATTTAAAAAAATGCCTGGCACTTTGGAAAAAATGAGACTGCAGAACCCTGACTGGCACTGGGTTTTGGGGGGGGGGGGGTGCTTCACCCTAGCCACAGACACACAAAACCACATAAATATTACTGTTACAAACAGGACTGACTTCTTAAGACTGCCCCCCACCACCACCGCCGCCGCCATCAATAACAAAACCCCAGACCTTGCTGTTGACACCACAGCATCGTGACGTGTTGAGCTTCATCTGCACTTTCTCATTTTCTACTTTCTAAAAAAAACAAAACCAACAAAAAAAAAAAACAACCCAAGAACAAATAAAACAACAAAACAGACTAATGTTGAAGACGGAGAGAAACGACGGTTGACTTGACTCTTAATTTTCAACTTCCCACTAGATTTTTTTTTTTGTTTGTTTGTTTTAGTTTTGTTTCTTTGATTGCACTCTGGGGGACCGAAAAGAGAAATCAAGTCAGCCCATAATTTCTCTGCCTGGACTGAAATGACCCATCTGTTGCTGAGGGTTTGAACTCTGAATCCAGTATTATCTCATGTCACATATGAAAGCTAATCACCTGTTGGTTTAAATCAAAGAGCTAGGAGGACTCAGGTGGGAGAACCAACGTGCACACATACACAAACACACACACACACAATACATTTTGCATACCCAAGCATAGACAAAATCACAGTTTAATTCAAAAGCTAGCACTTTCAGCACAATATCAGTTTTTACCAGATGCTTGCCCCCCCACCCCCCCACCCCCCGGATACCAGGGTATGAGTGAAGCATATCAGCAGAGTGTGTCTGGTTATATCTCAGTCTTTGTATCATCTAGTTGCTTTGTTTTACACCGAGACTTTTGATGGCGATTATAGGAAAAAGCACAGAGATGACCCACTGGGAATCACGTGAGGCTTAACGGTGTTGGTCTCTACAGTGCATCAGAGGCACACAAGCGAGCTAAAGCGAGAAATCTAAGAATCATAGTACAAACTGTGAGCGGCAATCGAGCACTAATATTAGAAAAGTTGCCTTTCATTCCTTTATTTTTACCGATGAAAGGATCGCAGACCAGCAGCAGGGTTGATTTTTTTAAAAGCTGCCAGTGTGAATCTACCTTTGCAACATGATCTTGTAATAGTCTTAATATACACCCATTTCCCTTCCAAATGAAAATATCCACTAATTCAGATTTGGCTTCTTCCTGACACAAACACACGTCACATCTCATGAATGTCCAAGCGCCTTACGATGCCATGATTGCAAACATTTCATTCGGCGGTTTTCCCCAATGTGAATCACCTTGTTTCAAGAGCAAGCCTTGAATCAAGCAATAGTGGAATGAAATGCCTTATTCAAGATACTTCCCCTGGCTTTTTTTGTTGTTGTTTTATTTTGTGTGTGTGTTTTGGGTTTTTTTTAATATATATATATATATATATATATATATATATATATATATATATATATAATATATATATATATATATATATATATATATATATATATATATATATATATACATAATATATATGAGAGAGAGACTCAGTAGAACCAGGAAGTCGGGCATTTTTTTGGTTTTGTTTGTGGTTTTACCAGACTGTGTTACAGTGTAGTAGATCTTTTTGTCTCGGCATAGAGCGACCCTGCCTCCCTCCCTCTGTTGTCGTGCTACCAGATACATCCTCAGAAACTCTCATCTGTTACAGACATCAGCTCAGTGGATGCTGTGTGTATATCGCTAATGCCTGCATCCAGTTTCACATCATATCTCAGCATCAATGGAAGCGACTGAAAGTTTTGATCTTTTTTTTCTTTGACTCCGGTGAGGTAGTTGACAAATGAAGTACTTTTTTTTTTTTTTTTTTTAATCCAAGGCTGCCAATTTAAGCGATTAAGAATCCACTTGTGAAACATATAAACTTTTTGTTGTTCTTCAGAGTCGCACTGATCACATTGATCAGTGTTTGAATGAGTGCAGTGTTTTCCACTGTGTTCTGTGACTTTGCTCTAATCATTTCTTTCCTAGGGTTTCTTTTGTTATTGTATTTTTTTGTAATGGTTGCAGATGGATTGTTAATAATTTGTTTGTAATACAGTGGTGACATGCATCATTCACTTTCATTCAACTCTGAAGATAATGTGCATATTAGCGGGCCGAGTCCTAGTTCGAAAAACAAAACGTTGCACAACAATGTACAAGCGTAAAGATAAGTGTAGTAGGTAGAACTGCTACTCCGTTTGATGTGTGATGTCAGTGAGAAATGTACATTTAGCTGGTGATGATCTTCTTTTCTTCATTCTTTCTTGTACTACTTTGACCTGTATGTCTTTTAAAAAGACAATTGGTGGAGTACGTATCGGTTGTTTTTTGTATTTTTAATACAATAATTGTAAATATTGGTTATATTTTTGTTCAAATGTACTATGTTTATGCCTCAACATCCAGTTTATATGAAGCTGGGAATCAATAAAACTGCATAAAGAATCAACACCTAGGTTTAAATTCACTTATTCATTTCTTCTGCATTTAGATGTCTTTCTTTTCATTTTTCTTTCTAAGGATTTTTTTCCCTTTTGTCTCCAGATGCCGTCTAGTGTTTGCACAAGTCATGGAAGCAACTTGAAAAGTGTAACGCTCATCCTTTTCTATCTGACCACAGAGTGTCAGAGTTAATAAAAGAGATATTGAAGTCTCCTCTTGCTTTTACGTACTTGTTTTGTGTTATCTTGCTACTCTGAGCTCTGAGAATAGTGCAAGTCCCCACTCTAATTTTTCTCTTGGTGTTCTAATTTATTTGATTCCTCATTCATTTCTTCCATTAGCCGTTTCATTTTCTAATAAAATTCTACAGTTCCCATAGTAAGAGAAGTAAATTGTGCCAATACATCTGACCAGTGTTGTGAAAATGATGCGTTTTTTATTTCTCCTGAAACTGAGACATTTAATTCATTCCTTCATTGTTCGTGATAACTGCTGAGATTTATATTTTTCCTGATTTGGGAAAAATGGAAAGATGAAATGCATGCAGCCACACAACAACAGCAGGCAGCGTTATATAAAATTATTTTCCAAGGGGACTGGAAGGGACTATGGTGGTTCAGAAGTTTGAAAATGTTAGCTGTGCGTCCTGTTTTAACTTCAGTTTTATGTTTGTTTTCAGTTCAGTTTGATACTTCTCAGAGTGACTTTGCTCATTTCTTATGTATTCTTCAGTAATATTAAGTTTTAAGTTTAGTTTCCATGAAATGTGTGATGGCAAGATGAGAATTAGAATAATGAATAGGATTGTCAGAATATACACTCAGAGGCTATATACACACTTTATTAGCTACAGCTGTTCAACTGCTCATTAATGCGCACATTTAATCAGCCACTTGGCAGCAACTCTGTTCATTTAGGCATCTCTGGTAAGTGGCAGTTCTGAGTAAAAATATTGACGCAATGCAAGAAATCAGAGGAGAATTGCCAGATTGTTTTGACCCAATAGGAATGCAATTGTGACTAAAATAACTTTGTAACAACCAAGCTGTGAAGAAGAGCATCTGTGAATGCCAGACACATTGAACTTTAAAGGAGACTGGCTATAGTGGTGGAAGACCACACTGTGTGCCACTCCGGGGATCACTAAATCTGAACAATAGACGAATGGAAAAACATTGCCTGTTCCGATGAAGCTGGATTTCTGTTGTGACATTTGAATGGTAAGATCAGCATGAAAGCATGGATCCATCCAGCCGTGTCATGCATCACATGGTGGTTTTTGTTTTTTGTGTTTTTTAGACACTACTCAAATGGGTCACCAGATCTCAACCCAATAGAGAACATTTTGCATGTGGTGGAGTGGGAGATCTACATCATGCATGTGCCCCTGACAAACCTGCAGCAACTGTGCGATGCTATCATGACACTATGGACCAAAATCTGAGAAATGTTTCCAGCACCTTGTTTAATCTGAGCCACAAAAAATTAAAATGGTTCTGAAGGCCAAAGCGGATCCAACCCAGTAATAGCAATGTGCCTAATGACCACAAGAGGGCACTCTAACAGTTAAGATCTGAACTCTGCAATTTGCTCGGATGTTAACGTGAGTGTTGTAATGCATAGAAAATATGTTAAATTGATTCTAATTGCTCATATTTTCAAATGAAGAATGATTTTATTAGAAACCCAGTTTAAAAGAAAGTCCTTTTGTTGTGGGGGAAATCAAACTTAAATAACTAATCTGTGTCGTTATAGCTTAATAGCTTCTTTTTTTTTCTTTTTTTTTTTCCAGAGCCTGGGTTCAGATGGGGAGACTCCCTGTGCTCATGCAGTCTGAGATTAATCCGGCTGTTGCTGTGCTAGTCGGCACCATATCACAGCTCGACATTTCCAGTCCTCATGAATAATGCAAACTCAATGGTCCTGGTTCCTGCTATCATGGAGCCGAGGGCCCCAATTTGTCACACTATCCAAAATATGATACACATCCCAAACACGAGAGTCGAGAAGCTGCCTTCACATCCGCACACTCACACAAATGTACAGGCTGGTAAATAAAGGTATAAATATCTGTTTCCATGCTCCAGTTCTGTGTCTATTCTCAGCCTATCATAGATAAAGAGAAACAGGAGGATAGGGGAGATGCAACTTTTTTTCTTTTTTTGCCAAATTCCAATACTGAGCCATTTTTAAATTGGTTTAAATTAAACTGTCAAAATGGCTACAAAGATGCTTAAGTTGCCTGTGGTATTTTGGTTATTTAGCATATTTCTGATGGGTCTCAAAGGGTCTGGGGCAGCGTTTAACTGACAGCACTGAAAGAAGTTAATACACAGGTTTTATTAAATGCTGCCGGTCCCTGTTATCTCTTATAAAACCAGTTAGTGACAAAAACACTGGTGTCTTCCCAGCTGTTATGAGTCTGGAAAAAATACATTAAAGCCGTGGCCTTTATGCATGTCTGTTTGACTCTCCCAGGAAGGAGATGTGGACCAGAGGACGCGAGTACGATAGACTGCATGGCGTTTAGCTCTCGTTATTCATGAGGTGTGGTATCACATAACAACTGCAGTGTAAGCGACACAAAAACTGCCTATATATGTATATATTTTTCCTAATTTCCATCATACAGAGGCACAGCTCTAATGCTGACAAATCATGTTTTCATTGTGATAAAGTGAAGTTAAAATATTCTCACTGCAGTCGCCTGCATTGGAAAGATAACTGTGACTGACACGGGAATCGATGTGGAACCACACACATACACAAAAAGAAAAGAAACAAGCGCTGCTGCTGCATGAAATTACAGAGGAAACGCTGCTGTAATCTGTGTCCGACAGTACCACCACCCCCGAATACAGTTAAAGGCCACATGTTTACTACTGGCTTGGCTCAGGAAGTGTGCAGCATGCTCAGAGGCACCAGGGGGCACTCTTTCCTATAAAATGCCGCCAGATAGACGTGTCCACTCTTTCCCTGGGCAATGGGCCTTATCAATGGGTAGCAGGCAGCCATTGGTCCTCTGTAGATAGCCGGGCTGGTTATGTGTGTAAAGCCTGGGCCCAGAGTGTCGACCGTGCTCAATCGAGGCAGCCGTGGGTCATATTATGGGACTGTCTGGATTCCTTTCATGGTAAATTGGATGAAGGCTACAGCACTAGAGCTGAAGGGAGTGGAGATGTCACAGCGTTCAGCAGGCAATGTCTGGACTCCACAAGGCTACATAGGCCTGAGCAGACAATTCACTTAAAAGCTGTCGGAGTCAAAGAATTGAGAAAAAGAAAGATTAATAAAAGCTGTATACGCTCCTCTGCCCAGGTGCTTTCCTCTACAATTTGCTGTGGTAAAATCCGGTGAAGGTTGGGGGTCTGAAGGGAGGGGGGTTGAAGAGCACTTTAAAGCGCATTCATTCTTTTTTTGTTTTGATTGAGAAGAATGTTCTCATTGCACACGGTTCATAAAGGGACTCGTGCTGTTCCCTTCACTCCCAGAGCCTCTTGTAGAGAGCCGGTAATTCAATATCAGCGTGAGGTTCTTTAATTACTGTCGGTGCATGTACCTGGGCTTATTACATTTTGTGATTTTCTCAAATATTTCATACGTAATTGGAAACAATAAGTGTTATATCACAGTTATCTCTGAAAGATGTCTAACGGTGATATGGGGTTAGATATAAAACCCCCATTTCTCTATAAAAAAAGAGATAGTGTACATTACCTAGCGGTTTCAGCTTTTCAAACTTCACTCCAAGAGGCAATTGCCACTGTCAAAACCGTACATTTTGAGGTGCATCAATACATTTTGATATTTTATGATCCCTTTTTAGGAAAAAAAAATGTCAATACAACAAATCAGAACAACAGCAACCGTATTTTTTTTTTTTTTTTTTTTTAGATAAGCGGCTCCAGAACTACTCGGATCTGTTATTATCTTGCATCGATCGTTTGGTTATTTGCCAGAGAAGAGCGGCTTTCTTGTGTCGGGCCGGTGGTGCTGCCCTCAACTCTGCTGCTCTGGCTCTCGAGTTGCCACTGTGGTAGATTAGTAGATAGGGAGATCCGCCTCTGACAGAGCACCTGCAAATGTGCAGAGATAAGAAGAGGGAGCCACCCTATAAACAGAGTAGAAAACCAGCAGTGCACACTTAAGCAACACTCTCAGGACTGACAATAATTCAGCTGTGTTGAATTTTTTAAGTCATTCATAGTTTGAAATTTTTGTCTAGTATCTATCTCTCTATCTATCTATGCAAGCTCTTTCACCTCTGCCTCACACACTATTCCCATAAATAAATCTGTGACTTTATGCTCCCTGTTGCCTTGCAGAAGTGATTCGGTGGAACCTGTCGCCTCATGCAGTAATGACTCTCTTGTCATTCATGGCATTGGCAGAAGAAATCACAGAGTGGGAAAATATCTTCTCACTATCTGCTGTGGAGGAGTATAAAGGTTTGGAGTCATTATGGAGGAGGCCCAATAAAAATTGTTCAGATTCAATGGCCTTAGTCCAAGAAAACAAAGAAAACACAGCGATCTTTCATGCAATGCTTAGTGGGAGAACAAACTCATTTCTAGATGCCATTTTCAAGTCCTAAGGTATAATTGGCAGACAGTTAGCTTAGCTTAACATGCAGACTGGAAGCGTTCTCTGTAATAATTTACTGCATGCATTTATATGTCACTGTTGCACGCCATTAGCACTGTGTCTTCTCTCTTCTTTCATGGTCTGTTCCTTGCCCTCGGTCTCCCAGTAGCTTCTTGCAGGTGTGAGTCTCTCTAGGGCTGTATGTCTGCAGTTACCTGAGCCAAGAATTCTATTGTGTGTTGTATTGTTTCCTGTTTCCTTTTCTCATCTTTTCTCTCCAGGTTTTTCTCTGAACCCCCAACTGGTTGCAGCAGATGGCTGCCCTCCTTGAGCTTGGTTCTGCTGAATTTTTTTAAAGGGAGTTTTCTGCTTCTTTCTCCCCAGTGTTGCCAAGTGCTTGGTCATAACAGGTTCTTGAATCATTGGGTTTCTAATATTGTAAATTTATTATTGTGCCTAACAATATACAACACCTATTGATCAGTCACGACTGAACAGGCCACCTTAATTAATACTTCTTTAAACAGCGGTGCAGAAAGCAAGAAATTGAATCAGATATCCAGAAATCCTGAGTATAATTAAGCCCTGAAAAGCTGCCCATTCACCATAAAGACCAAGTCAGCAAAACAGACAATGTGTTCCCAAATGGTTGAGTGAGGCCAGTATCAGTGGTTCAAGAGTCACCATGCAATGAAGAATCTACAACTAAATACAAGCCAGTCCTAAACCAGAGTCAATTTTAGAAGAATCTTACCTGGGCTAAGGAGAAAAAGAACAGGGATTACTTAGTGGTCCAAAGTCCTCTTTTTATATGAAAGTACATTTGGAAATCAAAATCCTTGATGCACAGATTTCAAGGTGTTTAAAGTTACCTTTCCCAAACTGAGAAACACCTGACACTCACTCAGATCATTACCTACTTTGATTTGGTACTTTTGCTATGCTAAGCTAACAGACAGCTAGCTTGTATAGCATTTCTTCAGTTGACTCTTGGCAAGAAATCAAATAAAATGTTTTCAGAAACACATTAACCAATTATTTCAGTTTTCTTCTTGAAACTTGAATTAAAGCCTCACATACGCAGACAACATTCAATCGGCGGCCACTTTGTCAGTCACATCTCACTACAATCATGCTGGAGCCTCTGGCCTTTAGAAATGTTTCATTTCAAGGTTAAAATACATGAAGCAAAATAAGCAGAACCTATCTGGAAAAATATAGAAATACTTCTTTAATGACTTTATTGTTAGTAAAGAAAAGCTGAATTGTTGCCTTATAGAAAACCGTATATAGATTAGACTTGAGAAGGAATGAAAGAAGCAGAATAATAGATTCCTTGCACTTGAGCCAAATGCAAACGGTTTTTCTTCAAAACTGAAATACGCGTCCTTGCTGTTGTACAGTCACTAAACTGCATACTGAACATTTCCCACATCAACGCGAAGCTTTACATTTAATCCAAAAACGTAATGCTGTCAACAAATTCTGATATATTTTGTAACAGAAAATGTGTAGGAAGCATGAAACTCAATAAGTGACTCATTCCCTCGTGTTTTCACATGCTGTTTTCTTCTCCTTTTTATTGAACCCAAAGGATCCCATTTGATCGCTATCCAAGCTGTAAATATAGCTGAGGGCCACGCTTTGAGATGCTTTGAATTCAAATGGATCTTTTAAGGGAACAACCACCCATGGATTCACTTACAAACCTGACTCACAATAAGCTAGTTGGCATGCTGAAGGGGAGAGTCTGGCCCTACATTTCAATGGACTGCATTGCCTGAGTGTGATTAAAAGGCCTCACCCTACTGAGAGGTGATATTTCTAACAACAGAGAAATGGTTTAAGAAGTCCATTATAAGGCAATAAGCCAAGGCTTACTAGCCTACAAGACACACGGTCTACGTAGTTGTGTGAATTTGATGTGTTTTGTATTGAATCTATGAATAATGCAACGATACCTGGGGATCGCTGCTGAAAATGTCAAAAGTAAAACTCTTAATGTGGATAATATCCACTTTCTCCATGGGGATCATTAATGTTCTATTAATCTCCTTTTTTATGTTTCTGCAGTGTAAGCAAATATCTTTCATTTAATATTTATAACTTCAGTGATAATCCACAGTGACATTTGCATCCATGTTACAGATGGGGAATGCAGAAAACAAAAGTTTTGGGGTTCTGTGTTAATTGTGTTATGTGATGTTTTTCAGAGGAGGTGAGAAACTGCTATTGTACTATTGAATTCTTCATTCTTTACAGCATTTATGAGCAAATGAGGCATTCAGAATTTATATATAGCTGCAAGCAAGCAAAACAGGACTCGCTAACATTAGGTATCACCTGCTGATGCATAATTGGCACCTCCGGAAATTACTTGGTAGACATCAGTTTGGGTAGTGAGTGAGTGATATGCATGTGTATACCTTAACACAACATCAAGAAGCTATTTTCAGCCTACTGACCAACCTTCACTTAATTCCTAATCATGAGCAAACAAATCGCCTTCTTGGTGAAAAGTCACTGGTCACTCGCATAGCCTCCACCAATATTGCATTATAGTCCATCTTCGTCGACTATAATGCATGTTTAATATCTGTTATCTTGTAAGCTGAAGTGTTTTATTCTGTGCACCAAAAGAAAATTTTGACAGGGAACAGCTGGGCCCTGTGTTGCTAAAATATAAAGCTGGTGCTGGCATTTCATTCTCTGTCTCGCTCACCAAGTTACTACCATGTCATCCATCATCTTTAGTTTCTCTGTGGTGCTTTATGCACTAACACTTTGGTATTTAAAATACTTAAGCTTGCTTAATGAATTACTCTGTTAAACTGCCAAGTCAGTGTGTCCACCGTTTTTCTCATGGCCTTGTGTAATTTTAGGACTGGGTTGGACCCCCCTTTTGCCTTCAGAACTGGCTTACCTCTTATATAACCTCTATACATTAACTATATAACATCATATAGGTGCTGCCGATTTTTCATGATGCAAATCCCCCATTTCTCCACATCCCAATGATGCTCTGTTGAGTATCGTGAACTCACTTTCATGCTCAAGAAATCAGAATGATTTGAGCTTTGAGACATGGCATGTTACCCTTTGGGAAGCAGCCATCAGTAGAGGGGTGCACTGTGGTCATAATGATATACAATAATATTCAGGTCAGCTGTGGCACTTAAATTATGTTAACTTTGTACTAAAGAACCTAAATGTTTTTTTCATTTCATTTTTATTTAACACTGACCCTACCATCCAAATAAAAAAATCAAGATTCAAGTCCTTATGAGATCAGAATCCAGAATAACTCTAGTCTGGCGTAGATGTTTTGTTTTAATTGTAGTAAAACCATGTGCATCAGGGGCGTGTGTCCTCCCATGAATCTTTATCACACCAATCCGCATGAATTATCAGAATGCTACCAGTTAAATTGGCTTTTATGTAAGAAAAAGTAAAGTATAACTGTCAGTGGGATGATTAATGGAAAGTGGAATGGCTCTCTTAGACTGGCTCTGGCAGAACTGAAAGCAGGCGCTATAACTGAACTTTAATGTTCTTCCACCAGGCCAAGGTGCTGTATTATCCAGCTGGTGTGACAGTCCTCAAAACAATGAGCTGACATTCACCTCCCTTCTGAACCACTAATTGGCTATTAGGCCTAACTTGGTTTGAAGGGCCATAAACATTTCCCTCTCACATCACGTCTGACCTCTGATAGGTCGGCTCACCCCCACACTGTCTTGCTCCTCTGGCAATAAGGCCAGTCAGTCATGCTGGTCAGTATATGCTATATAAGTCATTTGGGAATAAGTGGGAAAACCTGCTAAGGATCAGGTGCCTTTTTGTTTTCCTGCTTCTCTGTGGCTCTTTGATTCATTAGCTGCTCGACAGAACACTTTGATACCACATGCATCGTTTAAGATGTTGCAGCAACATCTCAGTTGGGAAAATTTAATGCTTATTTGCGTTTCAGAGGGTTTTTTAACCCATTATAAGGTGTCCAGACATATTTTGCAGCATTATATTATTTGATAATATTATTTACCATTAATGCTGTGAAAATGACTTGCCGTTATATTTTTATTATTATTTTCCAAGCCAGCCATTTCAATATGCAATGGTACAGACGTGTTTTCACATGATAACTTAAAGTTGGTTGCAGTTGCTGTCAGGTCCCATTTATTTCTAACTCACTTTTAACAAATGCATTTTCACATGGTGCTTCACAGAAAACAAAGGTCACAGATAGAGATCCAAACATGAGAAAATCAAACACTAGACAGACAGCGATGGAGAGTCAGTACAATACTGTTTTCATGGTTGGATTCACTGAAAGCCCACATCTAAAACACGGCAGAGTCACAGGTCAGAACATCAGACGACTCTTTCATGTTAGTCACTGCTTAGAGATAGAATTTGGTCCACACCAAGGGACTGTCCTGACTGTCACTGCTTCTTAGTAAAACCAGCCATATTAATCTGGAGCTCTTTCTGCACAACATAAAGCTGGCATTAGTTCTGCTACTATTTCTGTTTCCCTCCACGGACAACCAACACCACTGCAGCCAGGTTTAATTACAGGCTTATTATCTGAGTGGTCCTTTGAGCTTCAAAGTGGTATGCTGGGACAAATAGATGTATGTGAGCTAATGAGTAAAATTATGAATGACTTCACATAAAAGATACTTGAGATATAGATGGATAGATAAACATTAGGTCATAGTGAAAAGAAAGTGCATCCAGTACAATTTCTAAGGTTTTACAGATCAGGATATAATAAAAAAAAAATCTAACTGTTAGCAAGTCTTAAACTTAGGTAAATGTAACCAGAGATTTACAATAATATGGCATATTACATCATTGACAAAAACTAAGAAAAACTGCCTGAAGTGATATGTGAAAAATTTAATACACGTCATAGTTCACTATCTCGTTCACTTAAGTAGAAGTGAAGTAACTTTGTATAATCGTTTTCTGTATGACTATATCAGTCTCTCATATGATTGTGGAGAGACTTCGGCCCACTTTTCTGTACAACATTGCAGATATTCATGTTTGCAGTTCTCTTAAGGTCCTCGCATTTCAGCCAGGTCGAAGTCTGGACTATTGCGACACCTTGATTCTTTTCCTTTTTAAGTCATTCTGTTGTAGATATTCTGCTGACATCATTGTCCTGTTCCATGCTCTGGTCATGCTTTAGCTGTGAGAAAAAAGGCCTCACATTTAACTAGAATTGGTATTTAGTGGAATTTATGGTTGAGTCAATGACTGCAACATGCCCAGGTTCTGTGGCGGCAAAACAAGCCCCAAATCTTGTGGTTTGTTCAGGCTCAACTTTACAAAACCAAGTCATGCTGCCATGTTGTTCTGGGAGGTTTATAGTTTTCCTTCCAGACAAACTATATTTGTTCAGTTTTTCAGTAATTGCGCTATCGAGAACTTTAGCATTTGACGAGCTAACTAAGGTCTGTAGAGTCTGAGATGGAGTTCTTGTGTTTATTGCAGTTTCTCTAAGGATTGCATAGTATGACCTAGGGATCAAATAGGTGGGATGTCTACTCTTAGGAAGACTGGCAACTGTGTTGAATGTTGTCCACCTGTGAATAATATTTCTCACTGCTGAATGATAGATTTTAAATTGTTTGGAACCCTTCCCAGATTGATGGATAGCAACAATTGCTGATGTCTTTCCTCCTTGATGTCGTGTTAAGGTACACCTGAATGCTCCAGACCAGCAAACTGCCAAAACTTCTGCTTTTATAAAGCTGGTCACACTTTCTGTTGATCAGTTATTCAAGTGCATTTGATTATCAGCCCCAGACTACTAGATTTCCCTAAAATTCATATGAAACCAGTAAAGATTCCTTTACATCATCTGAGGTTGTGTTTACCTGATTTTAAGACGTAATAAGGATCATATTATTTTTATGTCCTGATGCATAAATCCATGGAAGTTGAAGACTCTGTACTTTGTTTTTGCTATGACTTTGCTTTGATCTCCATCCCATTTTGGTGATACTTCTGTATTAACCTTCTCTGAAAATGCAAAACTGCAGCATATTCATATAAATTAGCTAGTACAGAAAGCTTGTGATAGCTCTGTTTAAGTGATATGAAGCCCAGTTGAAAGCACGCGCCGTAAAGTCAATACAAATGATCGCATTTGTGTTAATGACGGAACAGAAGCAAATCTAGGTGTAGCTTAATTTCTGCAAAGCCCATTTAAACTCTAATGTCATTTAAAATACTTTGCATAATCAATATTCAACATGTAATCAAGTAAGGGTGAGGTGGAGCTGAAACTGCCTCCAAACCAAATTCTCATTATGCACCAATTTTATACTTCAAAAGCTTCTCACACAGATGGTCAATAATTCATCATTAACAGCATGAGGTGACGGAGCACATCTGAATTTCATAAACTGTTCAAATTTATGTAATGCACATAAATTAAAAAAAGAAAGCACCGAGTCATTGCACAATAGATGGAGTAAAAGTTTGCTTAAAAGGTCAGAGATATGCAGCTGGTTTGGTATGCACAGTGAGCTGAATGCCGAAAGAATATTCTGAAGCAATATACCTGAAAATCATTGTGTATGGTCTGCTGAACATCTTACCCTCTCTGCTGGCAGTTTAACCAGTCAATATACTCTGTGCATCAGCATGTGCATACATTCTCCTACCGCAGTCAGATTTTGTTCCTGCAATCATCCTGAGAGAAATTTCTACAAAATCCAGTTTTGCAGAAAGCCTTGAATGCTTACGGACATGTGGGCAGACTATTAAGAAAACCATTTATTACATCTCTTCCTTTGATTAGACTGGCATTCGCAATCCTCTCTTTGCAGTAAGCAGCAGTCAGTGTTTGTGTACAGCGGTATGCTGGTGAGGCAGCGCCACAGCGGGGGAGGCAAGCAGGATAAACAAACCAGTCAGAAAAAAACCAAAAATTCTTTGGCCAGCCTGGAGGCATCAACAGAAGGGAGGATGAAGTCTAAACTATACTCCATCTTAAGCAACATCTCCCACCTCCTCTGTGGTGGGCTGAGAGCTACAGACCATCTCCAGCCTCTACCAGAGCATCACACAGTGCTTAGACAGCGTGCTGCAACTGATCTTGTGTAACAGCAAACTCCTACTATCTCCTACAGTGGTTACCATCAAAAAGACTACATGCAGTCTCAGCCTGTAAGCAAAGAGCAAACTCAGCTCAATTGATTTACAACAGAAACAAAATGTCAACAGCAAGAAATAAAAAAAGAAATTGCTTGTCATTTGAGAATTATGCCAGTTCAGTTTCTTGCCAGTAGTTGAGCAGATGAGCACATTAAATTCTTAGATATGTATGTATAATAAACATAAAGATACAGCAAGCAGCTGATTGGCTTAGCTTGGCAAGGACTCGAAACAGGCAAACAGCAAGCCTGGCTTTATCAAATCAAAGCTTTTTCCAGCACGTCTTAAGCATATCAATTTAATACCAGAGTATATGATGTTTATTTAATACAGAAAAACATTATATCGGGTACTTTTTTCATAGCCTTCTTAGCTCTGCTTAATGTCTTGTCTTGGTGTCGTTTTCACAGTGAAGTCTTTTGAATGAATGAAGCAGGAGTTTGTTTGTCTAAGGTACAGAAGAATGAGGGTCATGAATTCTGACATACATGAACAACTGTGACTCTATCATGGCCAGAGACATATGCAGCATCTAAATACAGTCAGGCATTTGGTTTATACAGTGCTGCAAAAAGAAATTTTCTCCTTTCCTGATTTCTGATTTATTTATTTTTTGTGTATTTGAAACACTTGCATGTTTCAAGTCATCAATCCTCAAGTCATAAGTCAACAATTTTTAATATTAGACAAAGATAACATGAGTAATAACAAAATGAAGTTTTTAAATAACTGAACTGAAATACTGAACTACAGTCAAGTGTTTGTAAGGAGGAATTTTATCTCAGGTTGAAAGTATCTTAAAAAATCTGTTTTCATTGGGCTCAGTAGATTTCAATAGCTTTTTCTAAATGCTCATAATCATTTAAAAAAGGGATTTTGTATTTGTCTAATTTAAATTTTTTTGATGATGTAAAACATTTACATTTGACAAATATGCAGAAAACAGGAATGGGGAAAATTATTTTTTGCAGCACTGTATATTGCTTCTTGATAGATGTAAAGCAGATGTCTCTGCTTTGAAAAGGGCTCGAATACAAATCGAAGTCATTTTTCCCAGCACACACCACTGTGTATGTGTGTGAACAGGAAGTATAACATTGCCATGGATACAGTGATTTGCAACACAAACCTGTTTTGTTTCCTTAATTCATTAGAAAATAAACATGTTGTTGCCAAATTTGCTGTAAACTTGTGTTAACATGTAAAATGTACAAACACTTATAATTTGCTCTTACACTAAAAACATCAACACAAAATAGGTTTCTCTTGCGAGTTTTAACGTATTGAAATTCTACTCTATTTATAGCTGATCATAATTCTGAGTATTTACTGTAACCTGCATGTTTAAAGATAAAAGAACCTCTGAAACTCTGAAAATGATACTTAATTTCCCCAAATAATGACTATAATAATGATCCATTGACAACAATAACTTACATTACATATAATAATGATTTCAAGACAATCTAAATGTTTGTCTAAACTTAACAGACCCAGATGGATATCATTACTAATGTGCTTTACTTTAGGCAAAAATATTGACATTTAAGTCTCACTTCATGTATGTCCAAATCCCAATCAACAAAGTGCTACCATAACATAAAAAACAAACAACACCCCCCCCCCAAAATACTTTCTCTATGTTTTACAGAAACATATTTAGTGTCCTGTAGGACCACCAAGAGGCACTCTAGGAGTCGAGTGGAGTGTGTGTTTCAGTTGGTAGCTAAGATCGGCGGCCGTGGCGGTCCGATCGCTGGCTACTGAGGCTGGCTAGTGGGACATGGAATGTCACCTCTCTGCTGGGGAGGAAGCCTAAGCTAGTGCATGAGGTGTAAAGGTGCTGGCTAGATATAGTCCAACTCATACATGCTTTGGGCTGTGAAATGCATCTCCTGGAGTAGGGCTGGACTCTCTTGCAGACTGGAGTTGCCTTTGGTGAGAGGCGGCATGCACTGGTCGGTATCTTTTTATTCCCTTATCCACTTTTATCTCAGTGAATGAGAGGGGGTGTTTCCCTGCACCTTCTGGTACAGGATTGGGGCCTGACTTTTATTTGAGCTTATGTGCTGAATGACAGCTCAGAGTACCCAGTCTTTTTGGAGTCACTGGGTGGGGTGCTGCTGGATGCTGCATCTCATGACTCCATTGTCCTACTGGGAGACTTCACTTCTCATGTGTATAGTGACATTGAGATCAGAGGAGTCGTGACTGTAAAGAAAGGCCTGCCTGATTTGAATGTAACTGGTGTTCTATTATTGGACTTCTGTGGAAATCACAGTTTGTCTATACTGAACGATGTTTGAACATAAGGGTGTGCATGAAGGCATGTGGCAACAGGACATGCTAGGTCACAGGTTAATGATTAGGGACAAGTTTCTTATCTGTTGGACATGGGGTGAGGTGTTCATTCATTCAGTGTTGAAAGAAGCCAGCTGTAGTAGTTTGGGAATCTGCAAGGATGCTGCTGGGCGCCTTCTGCATAAGCTGTTCCAAGCATGTCCTACTGAGAGGAGGCCTCAGGGTAGACCCAGGACACGCTGGACAGATAAATCTCTCGGTTGGCCTGGGAAAGCTTTGGTAGTCCTCTGGATAAACTGGGGGAGGTGGCTGAGGAAGGGGATTTTAGTTGGGGATTTTACTTAACTCTTAAATAAAATCACAATTTGCATTTATTGCCTTTAATTTGTATAATATTTGCTACATTTGCCTTTTTTGTAATTTATTGCTTAAATACATTGTGCACTTTATATTCTTCTTTTTTATTTGGTACTGGGACTCAGACTGATGATGTAAAAGTCTCAAAAAAATATGTATAAAATCTGATACATTTGGATTTAAAGGGTTAATTTTGGAGAGGGACATTTTCTGTTATTGACCTTTTTGGTTTATTTTTCTACTTTAGTTTCAGTATACTACGACAACCTTGAAGCGTGCTCAGTACGTTCCTTACTTGAAAGAAAAATCCAAAGGTAACTTTGGTTGTATCCTCGTGCCTCCTGCTTCACTGCACACCTGATGAAAAATCAGGAGCACCTGTTTCCTCTGCACCTGACCCACACACCTCCACCCCATTCCACCCCATGCTGACTTTAGTAACACTGTGTGAGGCAAGAGTGGCTGTTTTATGTTAGGCCTCAAAAGCAAAGAAAAGTTCAGCAAAGTTCAGCTATAGTCAGGATTGTGAGCTATTTCCCTGGTTGCAACATAGAACCAGCGAACAAACATGCGGCGTAAACAAGAACCTTAACTATCTGTCGTACAGCTGAAGTAAAGTAGTTTCTACAAGGTTACTGCAAAACCTGTTATCTTAAAAAGACACTAAGAGGTGTAACTGCGTATGAGCTATCAGTCCAGCTGTGAAGTTCCTCTTCAAAGGTGCACTGAAACCTGAAAACTGGGATTACCCGTCTTACTGTTCTCACCTTTTGACCGAACTTTGTCACCTCAGACACCAGAGACTGCTGCACTTTTCATCAAGGTAAGTAATTCAGCTACTTTTCTTCATTTGTGTTGCTTCATGTCTTGGTTTTTGTTTATTTGTGCGCTGTTTAATCTCCTGCTGACACTGCTGACTGGCTGTTTCTTTACTTTTCGGGTCACCTTTTGTTTTTGTCTTCCGTCAGCTCCTAATTTCTGTTTGGATGCTGCTGCCTTTGCCATTTGTGCTTGTTTGCACTGGTATTAATTATCAAGGAGCCTGTTTTGTTGTGGCAACGCTTGTTGTTTGTTAGTGGTTGGCAGGTGCATTGTGATTGTTTACATAGTGGAAATATGACTAGTCAAATATTATCAACAGAACTGCCTTAGCATATTTCCTCTAGACAACTGCCATTGTTTTGGGGCTTGGATTTCATTGCAAGATTAGGTCTTTTGTAAAGGGCTATTATTGGACTTTGTGTTGGCTTTTAGAATGACAATGGCTGCATACAGCAATTCAGATAATTACTTTCATGCCTTCCTGAAAATCTCCAAATACCATCTGTCAAGTCCTAGTATAGGAACCCATGTTAATATTTTCACCACACTGTTTATATTTAGCATACTATTAAAGGGAAAGAAATAGCTCAAAGAAATTTGACAGAATGCTGTACTGTTCAGCATATCATAATTACATCTGAAAGACAGAGCGGCTGCTGCTTTCTCAGTGCTGCCACATTAAACTGTATCACATTTTAAAGGTCATTTGTTCATCATGTTACATACAATTCAAGCTGTAGATATGCGATTCACTGCATGTGATTATCTTTATTTATCTTAACTATTATATACTTAAAACTCAGGTGGTCTACTTGGTTTACATATGAAACAACTACTTTTGTTTTTTTGCTTTATTAAGCTGTACCTACTTGTAGTTAGTGTTAAGATAATATTAGACTCTGTAGGCTGGAAAATGTATTATTGCCATTGCCAAGATCAACTCTGTGTATTTTACTTTTGTATAAGGTGATTTTTTCTGGTCTCTAAATGAGCTGTGGCAGGCACATAATCACTATCACCCTAGATTAAGGCAAAGTATCTTTGTTACCTTATTTAACAGAAGCCTATGCATATTCCTGCTATTATTGGGCATTTGAACAAACATCTATTTGAGATCTGAGTAGAAGGGTAGAGACTCTTTTGCGTGTCATCGATTTTCTGGTATAAATAAAACTGTTTCATATGAGCTGGCTACTGGTTGGTAACCCTCTGATAACCACTAATTGCTAGAGAAATATGTGTATATACTGACTGGTTCTCTGGAAGTTGCTGGATGTGCTGTGAAATTGTTTTCCAAAGCCCCATTCATGCAGGTCTTGCGACTGGTCAGCAACACCAGCAAAAAGCGCATATTCTGTGACTAGTTGAGTGATTCCTGGGGGTGAGGTTGCTACCAGACACTAGTGTGAAATTTGTCGCAAAGAAGTATATAGTGTTGCACTGAAAACCACCTTGCTCAACCTGAGTGTTGCTTTCCTGATCTGAAAACTAAACTTAATGAATAAATACACCCAAGAATTGAACTGACTTGGTTTGTGTTAGGAACAATAATTAAAGATTACAGACTAAGATGGACAAAATGAAAAGTAAAGAAATGCATTTGTTATTCAAAACATTTATTTGCACTATTCTCATTTCATCTCAGGTTGAGTCATCAGGCTATGGATCCCTGGCAGTGCCGGAGGTTTTTTCCAGTTAAAAGGGAGTTCTTCCCTCATGCTGTCACCAAGTGCTTGCTCATAGGAACACCTATGCACTGTAGCAATTTCTCAGATTTTCATGCTTCTGTGCTTTTGGCAGTATAATATCAGATATATTATGATGGCAGAATGATAATAAGTTGTAATAAATACACAGGTTTATTCAGAGTAGTTTACTTTATAAATAGACATATCATGTCTACACCTTTGATGCAGTATATTAGTAAAGAAGGTCACTTATATATCCTATGTTTATATCCTCCTGCAAGTTGATTATATTTTGTTTCCCATCTACTCTGTAGTTCTTGTACACACTTGAAAGTTAGTCGCTGGGTTCTGTGTTGGGAGCTGCACTTTTTATATTTCCTGTTCCTCCAGCAACACTGTAAAAAATGTTGGAGTCATTTTTGACCAGGAAATGTTCTTCAGTGCATAAGTTAAACAGCTATATAGGACTGTTTTCTTTCATATGCTCAGTATCTCTAAAATTGGAAACATCATGTCTCACAGTGATGCTGAAAATATAATCCATGCATTCATTGGATTCCATTGCATTCTTGGTTGGACTGCTGTCATTCATTATCAGGTTATTCTAAACGTTCCCTGAAAAGCCTTCAGATAATCCAGAATGCTGCAGAGAGGGCGCTAACGAGAATGAGAAAGAGAGCTCATACTTCTTTTCACTGAATTTAATTTGAAATCGTTTACTCACAAAGTTTTGAATAATCAGGTCACATCCTATCTTGGATATCTCATAGTGCCATATTATCCCAATAGAGCACTTTGCTCTCAGACTGCAGAGCTACTTAGGTTTTAAAAGTAGAATGTGAGACAGAGCCTTCAGCTATCAGACCCCTCTTCTATGGAACCAACTCCCAGTTTGGATGTGGGAGACAGACACCCTGACTACTTTTAAGATCAGACTTAACACTTTCCCCTTTGATAAAAGATTCAGTCAGGTGACCCTGAATGGCTCCATAGTTATGCTGCTGTAGGCTCAAACTGCTGCAGGACTTTGTGCATTTACAGTGTATCACATTAAGCACTTCTACGTTCTCCTCTTCTCACCCCCATGTCACCCCAAACCAGTCATGGCAAATGGCTGCCCGTCCATGAGCCTCCTTGGTTCTGCTGGAGATTTCTTCTGTCAAAAGGAAGTTTTTCATTCCTACAGTCACAAAGTGTTTGTTCATAGGGGGTTGTTTGATTGAGTTTTCTCTTTATACTATAAAGACCCAACAGTATTAAAGTGCCCTGAGGTAACTGTTGCTTTGATTTGGAGTTATGTTAAATAAATGTGAACTGAATTGTCATCATCCAAGTTAAATTGATAATATCCTAGCAGGAGGTGGGTTTGGGCTTTTAGGATGGCATGAAAGTGCACTGATTTATAAAACGAAACAAAACAGGACCATCACTGCAAAATGGAATTTAGCTAGTCTTTGTTCATTTTAGATCTCTTGAAAGACAGCATAGCAAAAGAAAATAAAATATGATTAATTGGCTATAATTTATTCAGTTGGAGAGGCTGGCATGCATCAATGCCATATGACCTCTCTTACAGCAGGGGGGAGTGGAAGGCTGGTAAGGATCCACAGTAAGACCCACTGCGCAATTTCCCCCTTGCTGTCTTTGGAGAACAGCTAATCAGGTTCCTGATATTAGTATTCCTGTATCCTGCCTTGTGTTATTTTCACCAGCTGCCCACCAAATATCTGAGTCGACATGTGCATTTAAATGGTGTCCACTTGAGTTATCTTGAGCCATTAGCATCAAGGCTGCCGCTTTCACACGACATTAAGCCAAATTCAGGAAATATTACATTCAAAGCATTATCAGTGGAATTAGTCAGGTCTGCTTTTTGTTTTTGGTTTTCATTTTCAAAATTTCCAAAGTCTAACTCAGCCTTTAGAATCATGTAAGTCTAAATCCAACATCATTAGATCAAATTTAAAGACAGAAAGAGGAAAAGGAAGAGAAAATGAAAAATGTGTGTATATACTGTATGCCTCCAAGCAAGAATTAAATAAGTGCAGTATATACATAACTGCACTTCTCATTTATCTCTGTATCAGAATAGGAGACAGGCCTGTGGAGTCTGACAAATGGATCTGAACAAAAGAATTTTACTTGAGCTGAGAGTCAAATCTTTGAAATTAATCAGCATGTGTAGATGACTTTGTGTTTTCGACCCTGCTGAAACTACTTTAAAGGTCCTGAATGTTCAGTTACAGCAAAGACAAATATCACTGAACCAGGTTCTCTGTATATCGCTCATATTTTCTCACATTCTCATTTATTTTTTATCTTTTCCACTGTGAAGAGGCAGGTTGTTATTCCTTTTTGAGCTCGTTCGCAGTGAACAATACAAACTTTGGAGCACCCCACAATGTTGCAGCGGTCGTAAGTGATAATAGGTGAAACTCCACTTTCTCTTCCTGCAATCCTCCAACTGAGCACTTTCAAAGTTAGAAAAAAAGGAAAAACATTAAGAAGTCAAGATGGCATTATATTAGCTATTGCAGCAGACAACACCCTGCAGCTTTGAGCATAATGAGGAAAACAGTATTAAACATAGCTGAAACTGCTTATGGAGCTGCAGTGTTTTTCAGTCTAACATTTCATATTAATAACATAACACAACCAGTAATTGCACAAATAACAGAGAATAATTTGATATTGCACAAACAAATAATTATGCAGATGTTTAATTATGCTATTGCTGTTTTGGTTTTTTTTCTGAGAAGACATCCAGCTAAGCTGTAGACCAATACCATGCATTAGGATGGAAACATTTCTAATGATAGTGTCAGGTAATAACATTAACAAATGATTGTTAGGCATTTTTTTCTAGTCACAGAGGAAAAAAAATGTGTTATGCCCTCAGTAAACTCACTGCAAACCTAAGCTGTGCAGCCATGTTCTTTTTAGCAGAGCCTTTCTGCTGGCAACCATTCCCAGTAAGCCACACTTGCTCAGTCTTTTTCTAATTGAACTGTCATGAACTTTAATATTTAACATGCTAACTGAGGCCTGTAGAGTCTGAGAAGGAGCTCTTGGGTTTTTTGTAGTTTCTCTGAGCATTGCACAGCTTGACCTGACTTTGCTGGAGCGTCCACTCCTTTCAAGATTGTGTCGTTCTGGATGCTGTGGATCAGCAGACTGTTCAAACTTTGAGTTTCACAGAGGTGCTGGCACTTGTCAATGATCAGTTAATCAGGTGCATTTGATTATCAGCATCTGGCTGTTTCTATGATAGATATAAGGCTTAGTTTTTCACAGGTCCACATATAATCCTGTGATGACATTTATTTTCTGTAAGCAATTTCACATCAGGCTTTCATACGAGGTGACGAAAGGATCCAAACAAAGGACACGGAGGAAGACTGAAAAATAAAGAAGAAATAATCAATAGAAAAAAATAACACGGAGACATGAAAAGAACACAGGGGGAAAAAAACAGCAATAAGTTTATCTATAGAATGTCAAGAAAACTTTAGAACAGAGGATTTGCATTAGGATAATTATACTTTATTTACTCTGCATGGTGTTTTCTCATTTGAATTAATTGATTTCTCTGTCCTGTGCCATTAAATATTGAACAGTGCCTTAGTGTTGTCTTCCAAGCCTAGATTACAGATTTAGTAGTGTGAGTATGGAAAAAAATGAATGAAAAATGAATGAAAATGAAAAATGAATATACTTTTATATACTGGAACCTGCTCTTTGCTTTAAAAAACAACAACAAAAAACTGAACTCATTTGTGGACTGCTTGTGTAGAAAGCAGGTTGTGTTGAATTTTGTTCTTGTTTTTTGATCCTGTAGCCCAATATTGAATTGTTGATTTTTACTCGACTATGTCATGACTTGCGAAAGAGCTCATAACTAGAACTGAAGGTTGTTGCCAGATAAAATACTTGTGCAAGTCATTTTTAGGGTTTCATCTTCAAATAAAGAATAGGATGAATGGGTTTAAGAAAATTAAAGCTCCAGGTGAATTTCTAAGCCATTTTGAATACACTAAAAAGGCCCGGCTAATTACAGACCTGACAATTTGAGGATGTGAGGATGCTGGGCAATGTGGAATTTTTAATGTCAGTCAATCTCTATTTCTGTCAGGTATGAAGATCATTCTGTCTCTTATCTCACTCACATTCCCAGTACACTGTTTATTATGACTGCAGTAGCCCAGTATTAGCATTTGTGTTGCTGCCCGCTGCTCCTCAAACACTGTGTGCGTGACCCGATGTAGCTCTAAGTCTATTCCTAGCAAGATTGGTTTGGCATGGCATTATTCCTATTGTCATTGGCCTTTTGTGTTGTCTGTCAAAAGAAGGATGTATGACTTCTGTTGGTTTTATGTTGACCGTGTCTCATATTTCTATTGAGGAAAAGTTATTTCATGATAATTATCTTTATCGTTTTATCACCCAGCACGAGTTGTAACCCTTTTAACAGCCCAAACAGCCTGTTCAGTTATATTGGTAGAGACATCAAGTATTTACTGCATAAACAGCTGAAGGAAAAGCAAATGATAACTCACCTTAAAATGATCTCGTATGCCTCTTTATTGCATCAATAAATCTATTAAGGCTGGGAGCATGCTTTTCCTTCCAGCTTAACTCATTAACAGTCAAAGGATGCAGCTACTCAATTCGGCCGTTTTGACAGAAGTGATGTGACTCAAATACTTTAACAAAAAAATGAAATGGATAAAAAAAGCCAAACAAACAAGCAACGCATCGATGGCAGTAATGGAGCATATATAAATTCTGTGTGCTGTGAAATCATTTAGTGAAGTAAGGATAATCATTTTTGCTCCAGTCTGTAAAAGAAAAAAAGCTCTGCTGTGAACATGATAAAGTGCAGGGTACAGTTTCAATAAGATGATAGCTCAATTCAAAACAGTTTTATTCTTTAACTTTACAATTTCTAATTAAATAACATTTGGCATTTCTGGGTTTTTGCAACTGAAGGTCATTTTGTGAACTAAACTTCTGATAAAGCTTAAATCCTTGACTCTGTCTTTATATTCAGTTTAATTGCTCAGCATGAGTATATTATCTGTAACTAATAAGAGTCCAAATTACCAGTATTGCCATCTGCAGCCTCGATGCCATTAGTCTCAGGCTATAGTAAAGCAGCTCCAAAGTGTCAGAAATAATCAAATGAATATTTACCTGAACAGCAGCTCCATTCACTGGGCACTTTCAGATGATGTAGAACAGTGTTTGAAGAGTTAAAAGGACCAGTTTTACAGCAATGAAAAGAATTGATGGTGTAATTAGGGTTTCAGTTATTATAACTTCTCAATATTAAAATTTGCTTCATGAATTCAAGGTCTTTTTACCACTTTTAGGCCTCAGCTTCATTACCATTAGTGCCGATGAAAAGCTGGCACTAGTAGCAGAGAAAAGGTATTCCTTAATTTGAAAAGAAATTAACAGATGTGAATGATGATGATTTATTTTTCAACTAAGGTTATTCTGCTTGGAAAACACTTTTAAATGTTCTGCATGAATAGAAGTGACTTGGTGTGACCCATGAGAGTGTTTGAAGTCATTCACTTTCTGTTTGGTTCAGTTTAACCATGGAAAAAACAACAACCATTGCTCCTTGGCAAACATTTAAGTTTTTGGTGACTGAGCAATAGAACCAGATGCACCCCAGCTGAAGTCACTGGTAACAGGCCTGCTTTCTAGCTGGTAGAGGTTTCCTAGAGCAGAAGGAGGACTGCTGCTGCCAGCTGTAGTCTAATATAGTGGAGTTTGTGTCAGACTGTGTGACGAGTCCCCGTTTGGGGATGCAGCTGAATTATTCTGAGGATGGTTGATGAATTTGATACAGGAAGGGCCTAACCTAGCTGGTTAGCAGCAACTAAGCTTTCAAAGTGAGAGCAAGGCAGTTGTCCACTAGAAATGGGTGGGTAGTGGAACTCCTGGAGCCTGGTTCTGCTGGAGGTTTCTTCCTGTTGAAAGGGAGTTTTTCCTTCCCAACACTGCCTAGTGCTAGCTCACAGTGGATGATCTGGTGTAATACTGTACAATCTTTTTATCATATAGAGAACCTTGAGGCAACAGTTGTGATTTCACGGTGTATAAATAACTATGAATTAATTGGAAAGTCAATTGTGAGTGGTGTCATACTCTGTATGTAGATCCATTAATATACCACAATGACCTGCCCTGGTAATGTCTATGTGGGGGGAAAATGTTGGTTTCTGGCAATTTAAACCCATTTCAAACAAATGTAACATGCACTTATTCAAATGGCTGCTAAATCTTGTTTAATTTAAAACATCACTATATGTGGTAAAAACAGTTAGAAAGTCACAAATAAACAGTGAGACTTGAATCAGTCTGATGTTGGTAAGCCAGTTGGCCAGATGTCATAAAATGTTGTTTTTAATATAATGCAGGTGATATGGATTTTTAATCATCAAATCTATAGAGGACATTTCTGAATTTAAATGCCTGATATAAACTTGAAAACTCATCAGCCGGCATAAATTGATTATCTCTCTACTTGGAGACAGACGCGCTCCTCCACAACATAGAGAAAAATGCTGCCACAATATGTAGTATACGAGGCTGATTTATTTTTTTACTTGAATTATCATTGCTGACATATTAGCAAACACTTGCCTGTTAACACATCCCACACAGTGCATTACTAGCATTCACATTCAGATTTCTGGCTAACTGATGAATGGAAGATTATCATAAGAAAAAACAGAAGGCTCAGGCTACAGACAGTACACATCACATCTCTACAGTCTATTTCTTGACTTGTGAACGGCACCTTGTCATATGTGGAAGTAAAAGTGCAACCACCATCTGTAAAGTGTAATGTCTTTCCATTTTCCAAAAAATTCAATTGGACCAGCAGGGTGGGTAAATGTGGTTTTAGACAGTAGAATGTAGAAGCCAGCATGTAACCCTGCCACCACCCTTGGAAAGACGTGCAATCCTAAAAACAATTTGGTGCCTTTCCAGCACAACTCTGATTCTCTTGCGACACTACTGAGCCTAAAAATGTACAAAATACAATACAAACACACACCACTCTCTGCCATTGTGTATGTGTGCAGGCATGTGAGGGGAAAGCATATCTAATCTTTACTGCTGCTGTCAGCTGTGACCATTATGAGGGAGGTAAATTACACAAAAAGGGAGAGTGTGTAAAAGAAGCCATTAGTTCTTATTAAGTGTTTTCTTTGCATTTACCTCAGTCTGACCAGCTGACAGCTCCCTGGCTACAGCTTGGATGTTTTCACCCTGTTTGTTTGTTTTTCTGGATAAAGGGTAATACTCGAGCTTCGTTGGAGGAATGCAGGAAAAAACTCCCTTGGCAGGTTTGCTTCTTACTATATTTCATAGTCTAAACAAAAGAAAGAGAAAACAGTGGAAAGCATCAGCTTTTCAGTTGTGCTTTCAGGTGTGTTAACGTACTGTGAACACATTGGACTGAATTACTAAACACTGTCAGCCTGACTGAAGATTCTGTAGAAGTGAACTTTTTTTTTTAGCAGTTTGTAAACTTTGAGCGATTTAATGCAAGATTAAATTTAAAGACCAGTCCCAACTAAAATCTTTGAAAACAACTAAACGTTTTGTTTTCCGATAAAGGTTTGACAGATTTTATTCAAGAGGAAAACGCAGTTTATGAGTAACCTTGGATCTCCTTTGGCTTCAGAACTGCTTAATTGTTTGTGGCACAGATTCAAGAACATGCTGGAAACATTCCTCAGAGATGAAATAATGGCCTCACACACTTGCTTCAGATCTGCTAACTGCACATCTGTGAGCTTCCATCCCTCCACATCACAAAGCTGTTCTATTGGATTGAGATCTGTTGACTGATAAAGCCATTTGAGTTCAGTGAATTCATCTGCATGTTCAATAAACCAGCTAGATTGATTAATTTTGATCTTTGTGACATTATTCTGCTGGAAGCAGCCATTAGAAAGTGGTACACTGTGGGCGTAATCAGCAACAATGCTCAGGTACACTGAAAACATTTAAGTGATGCTCAGTTGAGACAAAGAAGTGCAAGGCGTGCCAAGTAAATATCCCCCACACATAACAACACCATCACCAGCCTGAGCCATTGATAGAAGGCAATTCATGCTTTCATGTTGTTGTTTTAAAGCCAACATTTTTATCTATTGTCTTGTTTTGGTGACCAGTTTCCTATTCTTAGCTGACAGGAGTGGCACTCAGTGTGGTCTAATGCTGTTATAGCCCAACTGCTTTAAAGGTCAAATGTGTTGCACATTCAGAGATGCTCTTCTGTGTACCTTAGTTGTAATGATTGCTTATTTGTGTTACCTGTTACCTTCTTATCAGCTCGAAGTAGTCTTCTCCTCTGACCTCTGACATGCAAACAGTTGCCATTCACTGGATATTTTCAGTTTTCAGACCATTCTCTGTAAACCCTTGAGATAATTGTGTGGGTAAATCCCAGCAGATGAGCAGTTTCTGAAATACTCAGACCAGCCCATGTGGCACCAGCAACCATGGCACATTTAGTGCCGCCCAAATCGCCTTTCTTCTCCACTCTGATGCCGGGTTAGAACTTCATCTCATACTTCGTCTTTTACCTAAATTTTGATAGCAGGCTTGTCTTGTAGCTTTGATTAGTTGTGTGTCAAAATATTTTTAGTGAATTTTTTCCTGTGAAATGCGAAACAACATCAGTGTTCACGTGTTCTGTATAGCAGAATATAAACATCTTTGGGTCCTGAAGAGGTTTTTCCAAAATCCTTGCAATTTCAGAACATGGAAGGACCTGGATCACAGAGGATCTTAGGATCTGAGTGTAAGCAAGCAGGTAAACTCTGCCCTCGGCACAAGTGTCGCAGCAGTGCATGCTCCGCTCCAAAGTTTAGTAAAGTGAGTAAAAAAGACTTGGCAAACAAAATGGTCACAAACTGAACGGACAACAGAGCAACAGACTGTGAAAGGACAATCCATTGATTCTGAGATAGCTGGTAAATTTTTCAGATTTGATTGATTTACATGACGTGACTCATGTACTGTACTAAATGACTAACTTGCAAGCTGCACAGCTCATTGGGCTTTACCCATTAAATATCCCCAGAGGCTTTCATAGAAATATGAAAGAAAGGAATGGAAAAAGGTGTTTTTGTTTAATGTTTTATCCCTTTGTCTTATATGTGAAAGGATTTTATTAGAGTAAGCAGTATTAATTTATCCAACTTGATATTTTGCTATATTTTTTCAATGAAATATGTGTTTAACATTACACACAGACTCACAGTTGTGCAATTATGCCCTATAGGTCCATATTCACAGAATATTACTTCATAAGCACCACTGAAAATGACCTATTGCTGCTTTAAACACTAATTTAGAAACAAAACTTTACTTTTATTTGTATGGCAAGCTTATTTGTTGTCACTCAACATATTGATTAAATGCTATTGATCCAAGCTTCTATTTGCCTTCCAAAGCAAATGCCTTAAAATACAACAAAGGAAGTCCAGATGTAGCTTTTGATTGGTGTTTATGTGTGCCTGTTCATTGATTTGTATTGTTTCAAGCTGTGAATAGATCTTAATTGGTGAAAGGTAACTTTATAGTGCAACCAGATGGTTGTCTAGATCAGTGTGAACTAGCTGCCAAATGAGCAGTAAGATCAATGTAAAGGTCCTTGGATCTTCATTTTTAGGGGCTTATTATTGCTTGTGTGCTGTTGTACACTGTTTTAATTTGAATAGAAATAATCAGTACACTATAGCAAAGGGACAGTAAGGGATACAAAATTCGTTTTCAACAAGAAGTTCCAACATTGACAAACTGTCCCACTCATCATCTGTTTAAGCAGGGTGGCACTAATTATAAAGCATGAGGTGTAATATTCCTGCCAATAAGGATGTTTTTGCCTTTGGGGAAGTAAAAAAATTATTCTGGGGTCAGAAAGTGAAGTCTCACCTGGTGAAGTGAGTTATTGGTATTGATCAGTAGCTCCAGTTATATTAGTTCTTTCTCTGGTGAAGTAAATAACATCCCCCCCACCCCCCCACCCCCCCGCCCTTCCCCCAAAAAATGTTAAGGAATTTTATTAGTTTAATTATTCTATTTTATTTATTTAAACACATTGGCTATTTCATAAAGCTCCAATAACACTCAGTATATACTATATCTTTTGTGTAAATGCATCAAATGATTCATCTCATAGATTTGAATTATATGAGTGGAATTATTTAAACAAAACAAATCACACAGTGTCACTTTTGTTGAAGAGTAAGAATCCTGAGGAAAATCACCAGTGCAGTGGGTTATCAAGAGCCTACTATTTAATCAGGAAATGATTTGAAGTAGGGCTGGGTATCGTCACTGATTTCTAGAATCGATTCGTTTCCGATTCACAAGGTCCCGAATCGATTCGATCCACGATTCGATTCAATTCAATTCGATTCGATTCACTTCGATTCGATTCAATTAAATTCGATTTAAATCTGGGAAATTTTGACAGTCAGAAATATTATAATTCAGATCAGTACATTTACATATTTTTGTATCTATAAAAAGGAAGCTGACACACGCAAGACTTTATCAAAGGTGTGAGCGTCACATCAGATGCCTTTCTGTCAAAGTAGCTGAAGATAAAACAGAAAAACATGAAGGTGGTTTTCCTGGCCTGGGATTTTATAAAAATATTCTGCAGTACATCAAAAACGAAAGAAAACCATTAATCAACATACGAACGTTACCTCTGACGTTACAGCGGTTTTATTAGAGACACGGCTAAGCCTTTTGCATTTTGCATAATTTTAAAAAGTTTAAATTTGTTCAGTATTGAACGGCAGAAATTAGGTTTTCTTTTCGGAAGTATGTAAAACGAAAAAAAGGAAAAAACAGCGGCCGACAGCGCTGTAAACAACGGTAGACTTGTGCGTAACAAGCAAGCGAATAATGCAGAAAACAGATTTTTAGACGGGAAACTGTTCTTGAAGTACAGAGAGAGAGAGACAGAGCTGTGCATGAAGTGTGATTTTATCGTGGGTGAAGCAAAACAGTAAAAGTCAGAGTGAATTCATGACGATGTTTATGTGAAGCGTAGTTTGGATCTTCTTTTGCTGCTGGTTCAGTCAATATTGTTTGGAGAGAGATAAAACTAACAGCTTTAGAATCAGCGCAAAAAGAGCGTGAACACAAAGCGCGGACCGCCGAAACATCAGAATCAGCGAGCTGTCGGCTTTCAGCACCGACCGTGTCCGTGCAGTTGTTGTGCCAAAAAGTGATTGTCTGCCAGAAAGTGATTGCCGTCCGCGGGAGCGCGCGTAGCCGCTTAAAGTTAAAGCTGCAGCGCCCGTCGGGTGAGAAAGGCGACATCTCACTGATTCTGATCCGCGGGTCCGCGCTGTGTGTTTATGTCCTTGTGCAGAATCCGTGTACCTGCTCTCATTTACTGTCTTAGCTGTTTGGTGGTTGTTGAAATTTTGTGAGGTTTCACCTGAGATTCTGGCGTTTCGGGCAAAAGAAATTTATATTAAAAAATCGATTCAGGATTTTAGTGAATCGATTTCACGTTATCCAAGCCAGAATCGATTTTAATCGATGAATCGATTATTAAAACCCACCCCTAATTTGAAGTTTCTCTACTATGCAACAATAAAAACTCCATGTAAGTCAACAGCTCGAGCTTCAGACTTTTAGGTTTAGCCTCTGCATCTCAGCACAGCGCCCCATCTTCTTCATCCTCCTGCAGAAATCCTCCTGCAATACCGCAGAATGAGGAACTGACCGAGGATACAAGAAGGAATGCAGTTGTTTGAACTGACTTTTTATTGTGTCACTAATTTTTAAAGAGACATGAAGGTTTAATTATTAACATGATTTTGATACTGAAAAATGTTAGGGGAATATTTTATCTTCTCCACACTTGACTATTAACAGATTTAATACGCAGACTATAATCTGCATTATGTAATTTATTACTTTAATGACTGAACAAATGAAGCTCAAATTTAAAGAAATGTTTGAATATACACTACAGGATACAAATGTTGCATTACTTGAGTAGTTTGAAGTTAGTTTTATTATATTTTGTTTCCGGTGTCATTTTTTTTTTCTCCTGGACCCAGTTGCTCAAAAGTAATCTGGTAGGATTAATTCAATCAGATAGGATCAAATCCTGAAAAACAATTGTCCAAAGGAAAAACAGGATGACATGATCAGTCTAGTTTTTCATGCATGACACATCTCCAGTTTGCGTTGTTCAAGACATTTGAATAGGATAACAGTCACTTTAATCCAAAATATTAGGATTACCATGATCCCACCAGAGGGCAGGATTCAGACTGGATCACAAAGGAAAAATGGAATCAAAGGTAGTCAAACAAGACACTAGAACTAACAATTCCACCTTTTTTACATGTTGTATTAAGCACTATATTTACATCATCCATCCATCCATTTGCTTATCCTTTTTCAGGATTGCGGGGGGCTAGACCCTATCCTAGCTGTCTTAGGGAGAGAGTCAGGGTACACCCTGGACAGGTCTCCAGCCTGTTGCAGGGCTAACACATAGACACAGACAACCATTCGCACTCACATTCACTCCTGCATTCATACCTACGGGCAATTTAGTATTTCCAATTAACCTATCTCCACTAACTGCATGTCTTTGGACTGTGGGAGGAAACCGGACTACCTGGAGACAACCCACGCAAACACGGGGAGAACATGCAAACTCCACACAGAAAGACCCCGGCCTGATGCTGCAGTTGAACTCAGAACCTTCAGCAACAGCGCTAACCACCGTGCCACCTATTTACATTATAATATTTTCATACATTTACTTGGTAAGATTATTTATGATGCATTGTATTTTATACCTGCAATATATGTGTTTAGGACTTCAGCTTTTATTAATTAAAGTAATAAATAAAACAGATAAACAATAAACAGTGTGGTCAAGTCAAGAGATTAATTTAAAAAAAAAGTTATACATAATTAAGTTATTAAAACTTTAAATCTATGCATACACTCTTGATGTTTGTTGTCAGGTCTAGAATAGTAAATGCATAAAGACAAACTGCAGAGTGTGTCTGCAGAAACACAAACAGATTTTCAGATTAGATGTATCCCAATCCTTCTTCAAACCAAAGGTTTGATCTTTATCAAAACCAACATTGGATTATGTGATCTAATTGGATCATACAGTTTGGAACAATCCGTTTTTGAGATTTGTTCCAATCTGAATCACTTTGATCCTCTTTTTCTTTCTGTTTTGCACAACTGGCTCCTGGGTATATCGAATAATAAGCAGCCAGTGAACATGGAGAAACCTCTTGCTGTAACCACTGTTGCTGTGGATGTTAGTGCATGAATTGGATTCAGACATTAACATATACTAATTTGATAATTTACCATTTCCACCAAGGAAGGACAAGAAATGGGTATTAAAGTTTATTTTGTTTTCAGAAGCTGCAGAGTGGAAAGGGAAGGAAGTGAGGCTCACAAGCACGGGTCAATGAGGTTAAAGAGATGGGAGCTAATGTGTCATGGGAGCTAATGGTCTCTATAGTTTCTAGGTTTCTTGGAAATAAACAAAGGTAAATAACAGGTGTGGGTTTTTTGGTTGTTTTTTTTAAATCATTCTTTTTAAGAAATGAATGTGTGCTTCTGAGCATCCCTTGTGAATAATTTCTAATGAGCTTCTCGGCATTTAATAATGTCCAACATTAAAAGTGTCTCAAAAAAAAAAAAAAAAAAAAAAAAGGCAAGACGGGCCTTGGCAACAACATGCAAAATGGCCGCCCATAGCTCAGCAGTTTGTTTTGCAAAGTGACCAGAGGGGGTCCACCCGAAGGGGGGTTTGGGTAATTAGCCACTGGGGCAGCAGCCGAAAGTCACGGTCTCCCTCAAAGCTGTCGTCTGTTGCATGCTGATAACATTGACATGCCCTTCGCTCACGTCACATTGTGCTTCACACGAGACAAAGGCAGGGGAGCACTGAGGAATGGAAACTCTGAGGAAAGGAAGGATGGTGAGGAAGACAGTGATGGATGAAGAGAGGGGTTGACCTTCGCTCATTAGTGACGTGACCTTCCATAATCGATGAGTGGTGCAGTTGGAGGCACGGGCACCCAGCTGACCACACTCTGTCTTCTGATACAGACAGATTATCTGAAGGGAAGTTGGGGGGGCTTGGTAAGAGGTTTTGGGTTCCTTTTCTCCATTATTGTGATTGAGACATTTTTTAAATGGTGTAAGTGGCCTATCTGTTGGACATGAAGCACAGATAAAACATGTTCAACATTTGAACAGGAAACTTTGGGTTATTTGTTGCTAATAGTAGTCATATGGGGCATGGGTATATGTATGATGGCTTTCTTATGGGCTGCTCCATAGCATGATTAAATTGAGCATGAAGTATCAATAATCTCTCATTATCATCATCATTATGTTTAAGTTACATCTTCTATGCTGGACTTTACACAACCACAGACTAACCAGAAAGTAGTTGTGCCTGACCTTGGCACACTGAGAATAGTATAGCTGCTTGGCAAAGTACTGAAAATAAATGTGGTCTGATTTGTGACTCTGGTACTGAGTGCTGTTGAATGACTTGTCACAATATATATGACATTGCCAGTAAAGTTGGTACAAAGCAGCCAGTAAACTGAAGGGACAAAGTTTCACACCATTATCTGAAACGACAGACATTGAAATCAACAGTATACACTCAGTAATAAAGAAAATAAACACCCCAAAAGGAAAGTTGAACACAAGCAAGGTAAACAAGGTTGACCTTCTCTGAATCTCTCGAGGATTAAAAGTTCCTTCCTTTAAATGTTTCCAAATTACAGAAGGCATGACTGCTCGGTCTTCTTAATTCGATCTCAAAAGGTCAATTACTGACCCAAATGTTCTCTGCCATTTTATCGGTATGCCTCAGTTTGGCTTTAAAGTTTTGCTACGGATATTTTTCAAAGTGTAAAATTAAATGTCTGAGATTGTCTAAATGCTAGTGCATCAACAGCTCTCTAAATATTTGCACAGCACAAGCTTGTATTAAAGTAGTAAAGCATATTTAAAGCCTTAAACAGCCCAAACACTGCTGGTTTGGCCTGTAGCCCAACACTTTGTGATTTTTTGCTGTTATAGTGCTGCGGATGGACCAAAACATGAATATTAGTTAAGTCCCACAAAATCCAGTGATGCTGATTGCCACAGTTTGGGAATAGATGATATGGTCATGAACAGAGACGTCTTTTAATATCAGTTTCGGTTAATTTTCAAATTAAATGTTACAACTAACATTTTTTGTAGGAAACCTTTATGTAGCTTATGTAGCTGTACGACCTCTTATATTTCCTGTAGTTTTACAGGTATCCACCAGCCGATCCCTGGCCTAATCCACAATTTTGTCCAAATGAGCTATCTCGTGGTCTATTGTCTGCCTGTCTCATACCTATTAGTCAACATGGAGGTTAGGAAGCAGAATGGGTACACTCTGACTTGAATTTTTTGGCTTCTAAGCTGCAGTCCTTTGAATGCTTTCCAGAAAAGCTTGTCCAATAATGTTCTATTATACCCAAAAGATTACCGTGTCTCTTCTATTTCTGTAGTAATAAATTGTTCACTCCATGTACTGTAGTCATAGTCCTGGAAAAAAGTATACTTTGGTCTTTTGACATTCACATTCTACAAATTACTTCTTTTCAAGCATATCTCCAGGTTAACCAAGAAAAAGGTGTTTTGGATCTAACAGTCCTTAATTGACGTGTAGGCACAAATCTTTTAAAATTGGAATAAAAAATGCACAGTGCTGATTGTGAAGAGGGCTATTTGTAATATATTACTGGCTATTCAGAGCACTATAGAGCATGTTAAGAGGGGACCTGTATTAACGGTACCTCCACTCAAGAATCTTATGATGAAAAAAAATAATGAGGCAACAACAAATATACTGCTCAGAAAAAAAGGGGAAAAAATCAGCTAGTGACCTTGTCACTACTGAGAGCATGAGACAGTACCTGCACTTCAGTTAAGCATGTAGGTATGGTTAGGAGACCTGCTGAAGTTCAAATTGTTCATCAGAATGGAGAAGAAAGGTGATAACAGAGGTCAGAGGGAAATGGCCGGACTACTTCAAGTTAATAGGAAGGCAGCAGTGCCTTAACCACTTGTTACATCCATGGTATGTAGAAGAGCATCTCTGAATGCACAGCTCATTGAAACTTGAAGCAGTTGGGCTACATCAGCAGCTGATTGGTGGCACGCCAAGTGCCAGTTCTGTCAGCTAAGAACAGGAAACTAAAGCTACAGTTCACACAGTCTGACTAAAATTAGACAATAGAAGATTGGAAAAACACTGCCCGATCTCGATCTTGATTTCTGTTGTAACATTTGCATTGTTGGATCAGAATTTGGTGTAAACAACATGAATGCAAGATCCATCCTGCCTTTTATCAGCAGTTCAGGCTAGTGTTGATGGGCTAATATTGTGCAGGATATTTCCTTGGCACACTTTGGGCCCTTCAGGATTAGCTGAAGATTATTCAAACCACCCCCTACCTGCCTGTTTTTGCTGACCATATCTGTCCCTTTATGATTAGAGTGTACCCATCTTTGCTGCTTCCGGCAGGATAATGCACCATGTAACAAAGCTCAGATAATCTCAAAATAATCTCTTTATCATGATAATGAATTCACTGTACTCAAATGGCCTCCACAGTCAGCAGTCATAATCCAATATAGCACCAATATTGCACCTTTTTAGATGTGCAGACAACAAAACTGCAGCAGCTGTAACATGTGATGGTAACATGTCAAAATGGACCAAAATTTCTGAGGAATGTTTCCAGCACCTTTTTGAATCTATTCCATGAAGAATTAAGGCAGTTCTGAAAGCCCAACCATTATCATGGCAAAGTGTGTAGCTCAGAAGGTAGTGCAAGTCATCTACTTATCAGAAGGTTGGTGGTTCGATCCCTGGCCAAATATCAAATATACCTGGGCAAGATCCTAACCACAAGTTGCTCTCTGATGCATCCATCAGAGTGTGAATGTTAGATAGAAACCATTTAAACATAGAAAAAGGTGCTTCTATGAATGAATGGGAATGAGCCATGTTGTATAAAGAGTAGAAAACAGAGAGTAAAAAAGAGCTATAAAAGAATGAGTCCATTTAATAGATATGTCAGTCCACTGTGTCCATCCTAAAGGGTGTCTCTCCAAAGCTTGAAATGGACAGTTGACTAGCAAGATGTGAGTGGTGAGTGTATATACCCCTGACAAAAAACCCATTGTGAACTTAAATAACAGTCCACTTATGCAGAAATTAGAATGATAATATTCTTATATACCATGGACGCTTCCAGAACCTTAAAAAATTACCAACATAAAATTTTTTAGTCATACTGTTCAACACTAGTTTTACAAAAAATACAATCATTCTTGATTAACTTATATTCAGGTGAGCTGTTTTAAAACCTATAAAAGATAAGCCTGTGATGAACGACTGAAGAAATTCCTTGAATTCGAATGACATTTAAGAGGTTTGAGTGCTTTAAGCCTTCAGTCCAAAATTACTGCTGCCACAACAGATGGGCTCGTCATAGCATCAACCGGGGACTATGCTAGGGAGGTGAGGTGAGGTGCAGGGAATATTTTAACAAGCACTTGCAGCACAGGACAAGGTTGATCAGACAGTTGAGGTGATATTATGTACAGCTGGTTGGCAGACCTAGAGTCAGATGTTTAGCGATGCTGTGTGTAGTAGTGGTAATAAGGTGGGAATTAGATATACTTTTAAATTGCCTTGGAGGATGCCTTCAAGGGATGTCTTCATATGATGCTGCCTGTGGTGTTGAAAATGCCACTACTGCCACAAACTAAAGCTTTCTCCAATCAGAAACATTACCTACAGCTGCACACACTGCTCCGATCTGTGTAATGAGCAACTGATCAATCCATTCAGGCTCTCTTACATTCTATCCCCGGGCTCATTGGTCTGCTCTGTGATGTGTGGAATATCAACTACGCATGTCAACAGAAAGGACTTTAATGAGGTCTGAAAAGCTGTACTGAATAGGAGGGATTACAACAATTCTGGTGACCTATTAGACTTTAATTGTGGTGGTATTTTGCTTGTCTTCGGAAGAAGCCATGTGTAGTTGGATATGAGATTTGAGACCAGGGACTTGAATTTATTGACCTCACCGTGTCAAAACACTGATATTTTAGTTAGGAAAAGAAAAGCTTGTGGTGAAGCTATGCTGAATAAAACCAACCTGTTAGTGATGGCAGGTGGATGAGGAAGGTATGTGGCCTGGCACAATGACAGGGCAGATGGGAAATTTTGGACCAAGACAGTTCTGACCAGAGCAGAGCAGCCTGGGAAGCCAGCTGTTGTTCACAAAGCACTGCCTGCCCTTTACCTCGCGGTGCCCTAACAAATGTAAGCTAATAATCCAATTACTGCCCTAAGTTGTGGGTGCCGTCTTTTTAAAACAAATAAATTTCCGAATTTGCAGGATAAAAAAAAAAAAAAATGACGTGGTGTGAAATTTATCTACACCGTGGTGTGAGATAAGGAGACCACCTGCTACAGACTTATGTGGATTTTTTTTGTTGATTTTTTTTTTCTTGTTTTATGCAAGTGCGTTGAAACTTGCTGAACTGGTGCGTAACTTAATCATAGTCTCACAGACTCACTCAGTAGTGCTTTAAATACAGATACTGAATTAAAAGATGAACATTTATTTATTTTTTTTCACTTAAAATTCTTCTTCCGACATTTAATAAATCCCTGAATTACATGCAGTATTAAGAAGGGAATTTTTAACATGAAAATAATCATGTTATAATTTAAATTGGCTAAGCTGTGTGTATCTATTCTTTTATTCAGTATTAATTTTACAGTATGGGCTTTTTAAAAAAAATCACAAAACATGTTGCTTTTAGCTTGGACACAAGTCACTCACAACAGTAATCATCACGCTTCAGTTCACGTGAATGTGGCGCAAGATTTACCAACGTTTCATAGTTCTCTGCACTTTAAAAAAATAATAACAAGCCAACCCCTCCCCTCCAAAATGATACAGACAGCTATGCCTTCAGAGGTCTTTCAGAGCTCTCTTGCTCAAGAATTCTGCTCAAAGAGTCCATCTCTCTGTACAGTGCACAACTCAGACTATCTAGCTGAGCACCCAGACTGTGTATTGCATGAGAAAGGAAAAAAGTAAGACACTTAAAGTTTTATCTGATGGGAAAATTTCGATTCAAAGGGATGACTACCTAGTAATACCACTGTAAGACTGCACTTCACTTGTAGACAGTGTAGACTTGACTTAACCACACTGTGCTCTAGACTAAACAGGCAGCTACATGAGAGGATGGTGTTTCCCTTTTATTGTATTAACTCATAAAGAAGAACAATTGACAGTTTGTTGATTAGTGTTACCATTTCTGCCGTTGAAATGAAGTGCAGTTTAAAGCTGTACCTTGTCTGTTTTGTTTGTTTGTTTGTTTTGGTGTGTGTGTGTGTGTGGTTCAGTTCTACAAGCACCAACTCTGCTTTAGTAGGAATACTGTAGGAATATAGTCCTGGCTTCCCTACATCAGACTCTGTTCTGGTGGCATCTTGCAACAACCTTATTATGGTATAGCACTGCTAGGGGGTGTCGTCCTATTATTGTAGTAGTTGGAGAGTCTCCTAGGGTGAGTGCAGCAGCAGCCATTACAGCCGAGTATGCTGCTCTCCGTGCATCTGTTTAGAGCAGGGGTCTCCAACTCCAGGCCTCGAGTGCCGGTGTCCTGCAGGTTTTAGATCTCACCCTGTGTCAACACAGCTGAATCAAATGATTAGTTCATTACCAGGCCTCTCGAGAACTTCAAGACATGTGGAGGATGTAATTTGGTCATTTAAATCAGCTGTGATGGATCAAGGACACATCTAAAACCGGCAGGACACCGGCACTCGAAGCCTGGAGTTGCCTACCCCTGGTTTAGAGAGACCTTACCATTGTAACAGGCTGGTACTGGCGAGTACCTGGCGCCGGCAACTACCTAACCCCAGCACATGTATGTACAAACGGGGTAGAGCAGGGGTGGCCAACCAGTCAGAGACCAAGAGCCACTTTTTTTACTGTGTTACCGCAAAGAGCCACATCATACGCATGGGCACACATGAACATCACCCATCCTTTCCTCCCTCTCTCTCACACACACACACGCACAAAAAATACACACATCTCTGCTCAGCCAGATTTATTGTAAATGTCACACACCAACATGATAATGACAGAAATGGACTCCTACAGTACTAAAACCACAGGCCAGTCATTTTCAACAATGAACATTGTGTGCACTGTTTCCCACACACACAAACTCTCAGTTCAACCAAGTCCACAAACAAAAATATAATAATCTACAACAGCATTTTTCTTTTACAATGCATGTTGTTTAGTGGGACTTCTGGCATTCCTTGCCTGGAACAATCCTCTTCAAATCTGGCTTGTATTCCGTTGTTGCCACTCGAAGCAATTCTTTCACATGAGTGTCAGTCAGAACAGATCGATGCTTTGATTTCACATGTTTTAGGGTAGAAAACACAGACTCGCAGACGTATGTTGACCCAAACATTGACAGTATCTTAAGCGCAGCCCGTTTGACATTGGGGTATTTTTCCATTGGCACACTTTTCCAGAACTCAATGGTCCCTTCCCTTAAAGCAGGTTTCAATTGGTCCTCCTCACAAAGATCGATCATCTCCAACTCAGCCGCAGCTTCATCTGTGACTAGCGGGACTTTCAAACAGCCGGTCTCTGCATTAAATGGGTCGACGAGGAACGTAATCTGTGGCCTTTTCAATTGTAGATCATGGAACCGGGTCACAAAGCTTTCGTGCAAGTTTTCAATCAGCGTTGCATATCTGGCTCTTTGCTTACTCAGGGCAGGGCTGGCGACTTGCCCGCTGGCTTTTAGCAGTGTGGGAAAATGCGTTAAATGTACCTTTTGAATATGTGCCTTGAACAGCTTCAGTTTGTTGACAAACGCAAACACACCTTGCACCAGGTCAGGCAGCATTTTTAACTTACCCTGCACGGTCAGGTTCAGTCTGTCCAAGTGACACAGCATGTCGACCAAAAAGGCCAGATCCATAATCCACTTGAGGTCCGAGAGCACGGGACAGTTCTTGTCCTTCTCTTCCATAAACAGTTTCACGGCATCCAAAAGCTCAAAGAAGCGAGAGAGTACCTGGCCTTTTGACAGCCACCTCACAGTGCAGTGCAGCGGCAGGTCACCCGGAAGCCCTTGGTCCAGCTCAGCGATGAGATTCTTAAATTGCCTGTGGTTAAGCGCATGTGTGCGGATATAGTTGACGATTTCCATCACAGGCTTCATGACGTTATCTAAATTCAATGATTTAGACACGAGTTGCTCCATGTGGATGATGCAGTGGAAATTCCAAAAGTCAGGAATAGTTTGGTCAGCTTTGCACAGCCCCACAAGCCCGTTCACAGATCCCATCATGGCTGGTGCTCCATCCGTGGCTATTGCAGTTAATTTCGTTATGGGCAGATTTGCCTTTTCAAATGCAGCCATCATGGTTTCTTTCACATCTATGCCACGGGTTCTGTCTTTTAATGGCACAATATCCAGGAGTTCTTTGATCACACAATCGTTTGACACAGACCGTGCAAATATTGCCAACTGAGGCTTGTCTTGTATATCACAACTCTCATCCAATGCGACACTAAAATACTCACATGCTTCAAGGTCAGAGTGCAACTGTGATTCAATAGCCGTGTTAATGTCCGATATTCTGTGTTCAACAGCGTGGCGGGACAGTTGGACGTCTGATACCATGCGTTTTAATTTGTCGTTTTCAGGAGACAAGATTTCAACAACGTCACTGAGGCATTTTTTAACGAACTCCCCTTCATTGTATGGCTTTTTAGCCCGTGCAATGTTCCAAGCCAGCTGATAGGATGCGAGCGTTATGGTCTCTGACCGCTTCGTAAATTTTTGGAAAAACTGTATCTGCTTTTCTGCCTGACTTTTCAAAGTGGCCAACTCGTGCTTGCGAAGTTCAGTCATTTTGGAAATTCCTGGTCGATGTTAGCATGGAGTGAGCTGAAGTGGCGCTGAAGATTTGAAGCTTTGAAATGTGCTAATGACGTCTGACACATAAGGCAGAATGGCTTGCCATTGCGTTCAACAAAAAAATATAAACTCTCCCACTCTGTTAAAAACGTCCTGTGTTCATCGTCATATTTACTTTTTCTGTGCATTTTTTCCCTGCCATTTTAAGGGCGAACTTGCTCCTACTGGGAAACTTTGCGGTATTTTCATCTCACACACATGCGCATTTGATGAAAATACCGTATTGAACTCAAGCGAAGCGAACGCGCAAATTTTAAAACAACAACACAAAAAAACCCCAAAACACAAACACAAACTTTGATATGAACGTAAGAGCCGCATGAAACCAGGCAAAGAGCCGCATGCGGCTCGAGAGCCGCGGGTTGGCCACCCCTGGGGTAGAGCCATGGAGACCTGGCTTGCATGGTCTTATTGTGTTAACGCCAAATAAAGGTCTTTTGTTCTATTTAACTGACTGGCCTCCGAGTTGTCTGGCTAACCTCCACACCACATGTCCGCTGGACCTGCTAGCCACTCCTTCCTTGCCAGACCCCATTACAGAGTGGCCCCTGAACAGGGACGTTACAATCTGTCTGTAGATGAATTAACAGTTGCTGGGAAGCTTACAAGCAGCTGATAAGGCAAAATGAGGTGCTGATATTTACTCGCTAGCTTGCTTCTTCCTATCTCACCTCTCCAACTGCTCTCTCCACTTTGCTCTGCACTGCCCAATCAGTTATGTTTCAGATTTCAAATCCAGTGCCCACTCGTAAGCAAACTCTACCTTCCTTTAGAAGGGCCTTTGTGGGAGGTAAGAACATCCCAACTTCCAAAACCTCACACCTCAACCAACTTCTTATTGTTGGTTTAATATGGCCCTTTGTCAGTTTCATACTAAATTGCATCCATTAACTAATTGTGTTTTTACCCAGTGAGCTAGTCAAAAAATTCACATTTTAGACTTTCTGATTTTTAGAAGATATTTCTTGTTTTCCTCCTCCACTTGTCAATTAGCTAAATTCATTTGCTATGCTAGGATACCACAGTTTCTCCTGCCACAAGCTCTCACAAATGTCTTTATTCAGAACTGTTAACTTGAGTGCAGTAAGATTATGTAAGAGGTCAAGTTCAAAGCTAAGTTTATAATTAGCAAAAGAGCTTAGAAAAGTTGGAAGAGGAAAATCTGTTTTTCACTTTAGCTCCGACCTTTAAAGCTGTAAGGACAGGAAGCATTTACATACTTTAAATACAGTGAGATTTATTTACATATTTATTTAACACTGACAGAAAAACAGAACAATTTGCATACAGCTGTGATTAAAGGCACTTGTGTTCTTTTATTAGTATTTCTTTTTTTTCAACTCTGGAGTAGTCTTGGTTTTACATTTTATGTCTTAAGATCAAATTTGTAATAACAATAATAATAATAATAATAATAATTATAAGTCACAACCATTTGCCTAAAGCTGGTTCCCCATTTATGCAAGAAGTGTAAAAAAATCTGCCTTTATATAGCACTCATGTTCTTCAGTGAGCTTTCAATAATACACCATCATGCACACATATTGTAGCATAGCCTACCACTGAATATGAAGCTACTGTGCAACTTGGATTTCATGGACTTACCCCAAAACAATCCCACTTTGCATTTTTCACAAATTAAAATTCAAGCCTCTGAGTCTGGATGCTCAATTGACTTCACTGCAATCCACACCTGTCAATGAAAATGTTTTGTTCAGTAGGAAAGAAAATACAAATGAGTCCAAAAACTGCTGAGCAGCTAAAATCTATATAATACAATAACAATGTTCTGGGTTATTGGAGAACATGGAGAATTTTCATTTATTTCACAACGTGAAACACCACAAATCAGCTGCTCAGGAGTTCATTGGAACCGTGTTTGGTTCACACCCAATTGCAATTTCTGTGTTCACATCTGCAAAAATGAACTGCACCAAGGGGGAAAATGACGCAGAGTTCAATTTAAACAGACCAAACACTGCAGGTGTGAAAACACCCTAATAGACAAAGCAAGGGTATGCCTTAGGCTGGGTCTGCATTACGATTAAGAAGTTGGTACTGTATGAATGTCCAATTTCCCTTGATTAGAATCTGACTGAGACTTTGTATGTAACATCTGGTTTTAAAATGCTAAAGCCCCATCCACACAAGCCTAGAGACTTGGTAAAACCTGACAACCCAACATCCTTGTAACAAATAACTGGAATTCCAGGTTTCTTTCACCCAGTTTTGGGATACACACACATATACATACACTACCAACTTCACACTACATTTAAAAGTTCGGACACATGTTTTCACTTAATGTTTTTTCTTTATTTTCATGACTATTTACGTTGTAGATTCTACATTCAAAGTTTTAGCAATTTTCTGGACTCATTGACCTTCTTCTTAAAGTAATGCTGGGCTGTTGTTTCTCTTTACTTAGCTGATATATCTGTGTGTGCCTATGTATATGTGTAAATGCATACAGTTGTTATATTGAAGATAAGGGTAAATGCAATTTGATTTTATAAAACAAATTCAATGTTCTTAACAAAGAAGATGAAAACAGAAAAACCTGTGTAGGTTTTACAGTGCCTTAAGGCAGTGAAAACAGCAAATAAAACTAAAAAAAAAATCCCAACCTACTAAACTGACCTCTGCTGCAGTACTACTCTCATTTGTGAAATGCACAATTGATTTGTAACAAATTTAACTCAAAGGTTCTCTAAACTCCAGTGGCTTCAAGAACACTTAACAGTAACATTTGCATGCTCCACTCTAAACAGCCTATTGTAACGTGTGCTGAATAAGTACTGAGTAGTGAATAAGTGCCAATTGCATTGCATCACTCTCAAAATCTAAAAATTTTCCTTGAAATGAAACAAGATGCTGGAAGTTGTCAAAGTTTTGAAGATCAACTGTTTTTGCGTTGTCAATGAGCAGACCAGCTGTGATAACAGACTGCTCAATCCCGGTCATCATCGACCCGTTTAACAGTCCCTCATTAGATTCATTAAAGGCAATCTAATGATTGAATTTTGCACTGCAGCCTTTAACCAATTCAATGTTTTGGCTGTAGTCTTTTATACCAGCCTACCATGCCTAAATTCTCACTGCAGCAGAAATCCCCTGTGCATAATACTGCCTTATTAATATACCATTTACCTGCAATCATTCTCTCTCTGAAATGGTATTGTCACAGCAGGAGTTCTATTTATTTCTGCTCCTTTCTGTTCATTTTCTACAGTTAGGAGCAATGCTGACACATAAAGCTGCTGTTAAAAGCTAATCACCCTCCAAATGTGGTTGAAAAGCATGCGTTTAATGTGATTGCTGGAGTAAGATTAAACTGTTAAGACCGAGGCAATTGCTGGGAGATTAGCTAATGTTGGTAAAAGTTGACCCCATGAAGTTAATCTACAACCTAAACTAATTTTTATGTACATCATCTCGTTACAGTATATTCATCCTCAAAATGGTATTGTTACAAGTGAGGAATTTCAATATTGATCATACTGAAGAGAAAATAGGCTAGTCCAAAAGTAGCAAAACAATCAAAACAGAGCATGATTATTAAAATGATTAAAATCCTCTTTGTATTTAAGAGCCTTTTGACAGTTAATCCCCTTCCTCAGAAATCATTTCAGTATGTTTTCCTGCTGGTACAGTAGGAACCACCACATGGGTACATTGTAGTCATAAAGTGATGGACATATTAGCAGCAGTACTCGGGCAGGTTGTAGCATTTAAACAATGCTGAATTGCTGCTAAAGTGTGTCAAAAAATATTCCCCACACCATTATTCCACCAGCAGCTGCCTGAGCCATTGGTACCAGCCAGTATGGATCCATGCTGTCATGTTGTTTACAAAAAAAATTGACAATGCCATCAGAATGTCACAGCAGAAATCAAGAATCATCAGACCAGGCAGATTTATCCAAGTGGTGGTGAGTGTACAGTCATGAAAAAAGTTCTTACAGAACTCTATGCAATCCTGTAAAAAAAACAAAGTACACTCTTACTGCTTCCATAGGGAATAAAAAGGGTAACTAGAAGCTATGTAATGCAAACAAGATTCATTTGACTGATTTATTTATTATGAGCAAACATGGCTATCTCTATAGCAGCAGAGGTTTTAACTGTTTGATGCTTTGAAGCATTCAGGTCTGTTAACACAATGGCAGAGTCGTCGCAGGAGTGGATGTCTCACCAAATTTGCCCCAAGACCAGACCCTCCCTTCATTAGAGAAATTACAGAAAAACAAAGAAACCGAAGAGGCACAGTTCAGAATCCACAAACCTTAGTTAGCATGCTAAATTCTTAGCTCATGATAGTATAATTATAAAAGACAAATATGACATATTTGGAATGGGTGTCAAGAGAAATCCACTGACTGCACAACTTAGGCCTGCAAAGCTGCATCCAAGGAAACCACAAGTTGTCTGGAACAATGTCCACTGGACAGACAAGACCAAAGAGGAGATGTTTGGTCATAATGGAGACCAACACGTTTGGTGAATACTAAACAGCATATCAGCACAAACGCCTCATATCAACAGTCAAGCATGGTGGTGGGCTTGTTTTGCAGCCATGAAGTCAATCATGAACTCCTCTATATACAAAATGTGAGGCCATCTGTCTGAATGGGCCATGCAACAGGACAATGATCCTGAACACATTAGCAAATCTGTAACAGAATGGCTGAAAAAGTAGGTCTGTAATGTAGTGGTTTACACATTTCTTTTTAGTAATTGTGCAAGTTTTTCTTTCAATTTTTATGCCTCAGATAACCACAGACAATACTTTTTATTTAGGCTAAGGGAAGTTAAATTGGAACTATGCAGCTTAAAATGTGCTTGGTTAGTTTCCCCCCCCCCCTATCAGACTTGTCCTATTCATTGCAAGCAATGAGGATTTGTGAGAGACCTTTGCTTGCAGAAATATTTTTTTTACACCTTTGTTTCTTTGTGTTTATTATTTATCAGCATTGTTTCTGTACTTCTATTTTCCTTCAAACACTGTATACTTTCATTCACTTGTTTTACAAAGCTGCACACAGATTAAAATGGCACCATGCCACAGGGGCTTGAAGTCAATAAAGAATATATAAAATATAGAGTGGATGATATAAATGGATTTTCAAAACATTTTCTTTTGAACTGTAGAAATATTTTTTTTTAGTCTACATCAATAGAGGTTTTGATTCAAGTAGGAATGACATTTTAAGACCTTAGTTGACAAGGTTTTTGTACAGGACTGGGGTGATGTAATAGTATCATTTTAGAGTGGAGCTGTCTTTGTTTGCTTCATCCATAAGAATTCACTAAAACAAATCTGTCTAAAATATAGTCAGGGATGGATTTTGCCATTTTGTGTGTGTATAAAATCTTTAGGTTCCTTAGCAAAAAAAACCAATAAATCAGTGAAAAAAAAAAAACATTGTGCCAAAGTTTGTATGCATAGGTCCATTTCAAAAGTGTTTGACTCTGTTGTTTGAGCTGTTCTTTTCTGCTCAGTCTGAGGATCACAAACCTACAGTTAATATCTTTAATGTCTAATTGTAGGCAACTATAGTTTGTCTTCAAATATTATTTGCATAGCATGATAAATGGTGATACAAATATTTGCTCCCACTTTGCTTCATACTTAGGAAGCACAGAATTTCATTTCAGTGTTATGTAGATTATAGTCAGACTTATGTCCCTCTTAGAAAGAATGCTGCATTCTCTGTTAGACTGTTGCTTAAGTGTCTTAATGCCATAAAGGCCTAGATGGCTCTCATCACCTGGTTTAAGTGGACACTTTACAGTCAGATGGGTGATGAAGCTTTTTGCAATTTAGGCAGCTGACAAAATTAAAGGCAGTTCTTTTTAGGCAGCACTTTGAGACAGTAATCCATATCTTTCTCACCACTCGATCACCGTTATGCACTTCATATGGGGGTTGGTGATTCCTCCATTGCTAATTTCCAGATGGTACAAAATCCTGCTGTGCATCTTTAACTGGCTCATGTAAACATGAGCAAATTTTCCCCATTTTAACCAAGAAGAGGCCGCTAGGAAAGCTGCAACCACCAAATACCTGCAGAGGGTCAGGCAAGTCTTGAGGAGTCAGCTGAATGGGAATAACAAGATCCAGCAATACCCACAGATACCCTGCTGTGATAATAAGCTGGCCAAAGGAGTTGGAAGCCACTGACATCAAGGCAAGAAAGCTCCTTACCATGCACGGAGGGTTTCACCCCTAATCCAGCATCCTGAGACTGTATGGTAAGTGGAAGGAAGGAGACCGAGGACACTCGCTAGTCTTCAACCTCCTTCCTAGTCTGAACACAAGATCAATAGAGGTTGGAGTCTACCACACAAGGCAAGACGACATGTGCCCTGAGACAATCCAGCACATAACGGCAGGGTCCAAGATGCTAGCAAGCAGGGTATACAGGAACACCATAACCTGGTGGCTAGCATAGTATACAGGCCAAGTATGGTCTAGAAGTTCCGTGGTCAAAATAGAATACGCCCCCAGGATATTTGAGCATTCAATTCAACTCAACTTGCACCAAATCACAACAGTTACCTCAAGGTGCTTTATTTTGTAAGGTAAAGATCCGGGAAAAGAAAAGAGACAACTCCAAAAGTCATACGACCCCCTTTGAAGAAGCACTTTGGCAGCAGTGGGTAGGAAAACTTTCTTTTAACAGGAAGAAACCTCCAGTAGAAGCAGGCTCGGGGAGGGGCGACCATATGCTGCAACTGTTCCTTCTTCCTGATGTTGCGATCACTTTCTATCACTCAAACTTCTCGTGGAACATGAGAAGTTCAAGAAATAGCAAGGGCTGAGAGAGGAGCTTGAGAAGATGTGGAAAGTGAAGAGAACAGTGGTAATCTGAGCACTCCAAACTGAGTGAGTGGCTCCAGCTGAATCCAGGAATGACATCCAAGATCTGTGTCCATAGGAGAGCAATCCTAGGAACAGCAAACACACTGTGCAGGACCCTCAAGCTCTCAGACCTCTAATAGAGGACCCAAGCTTGAAGGATAAAGACTGCCCGCAGCCCGGTTAAAGACCGGGCTCAGGGAGGAACAGCCATCTACCCCAACCAGCTGGGGTTAAGGGGAGGGAGACTGTACAAAAGAGACACTATGGAAGTGACCCAGAGATTAATAACTGAGACAAATATTATCTTGTTATTGATAATGCAAATAACTGTTGGTAAACAGTCAGAACATTGTCAGTTAAAAACGCTAACCTGTTCCTATACTGATAAACATGTACTGCACAGTTTGCACACGCTATAGTTTAGACCTCTGATATCATACAACTCTGTTACTGTGCAAACACTTTTAAAAACTTGTATCCCACAACATATTTTAATGCATTAAACACAACCACTGCAGCTGTATTTATTTGCCATGAATGTCACATGCACCAACCTGATTGCTTGCTGGCATAAAAGTGTGCTATCACAAAAAACATGTGTTACTCCACAGCTGAAAATTGCCCCCTTCAGATGCACTACTTATCTTGTTTGAATAGAGCACCCAGCTGTTTTGCCTGGGAAAGAAAAATAAGACCCTTTTCTCATTATTAAACTGTACCTTTGTGGTCTGTTTGAATGATTTACATCCCCAGTATGAACGATATTGGCTTGGTGCTTAGTGCCACAGGTACTGATATATCGACTACTATGTCTTCTTGGTTTTGGGGGTTTTAATTGAATTTGTTGGCAATTAGAAAAACATTCAATTAATGCTGGTGTGGATATGTAAGGTGCAAGTAGTTTTAGTAATCAGTGCAAATCCGAATTCATAATCCTCAAAATCAAAATGTAGAAATGTTTGCTTTGAGTAAAATGTGATCTTTGTCTCACCTGTTTCCTTGTTGCTGTCTGTGGAGCCTGAGCCTATAGTGAAAGTCCACCTCAGAAGCAGTGTGACCACAAATGAACCAAACGAGTCTTAATTTTTAAAACCGAGACTTTTCCAAACAGCAGACACGTCTCCTGTCCTCCTGTTATTTTGGAGCTCTCTTTTCTTCACCCTGCATCTGTATTTAATGTTCTTGGAAGTGGTGAGAGTACTTCCCAGCTCTCAGAGACTGTCTTTATACCTGGCTAGATAGCATTATCCAGCAGTGTAATTTTATGTGTGCAGTTATTAGAGTTAGATTTAGGTTATGTTTCACAAATGATGGTGTTTACCCTGCCAAGGAGAGTTAGTTCTGGAATATTGATGGTTGTCTCATATTATTATATATGATCAGGATCATGAGTGGAAATGGTGAACAGACGATACAGGCCCTCTCCTAATGCTCACTTCTGCGTTATAGATGCCAGTAACATCATACATCATACATAATAATATGTGCTTTTTGATAAGCCATGAGTGTGGCAATGTTTTAAAAATTAATGCAGGAAATGAGGACATGTATAATGCACGCTAGCATCTATAATAAATGTACCTTTTTTTAATCAGGTCTTTAGCCTTCCCATACTACAAACATTATTAGACCTTAATTACTGCCTTAAATTAGGATGGCATCAACAATCTCATGCTCTTCATTATATTTACTTGGTTCTAATTTAATTTTTATGCAGGTACCTCAGACTTCTTGGGAAACAGTATAATGATTGAATCAGTTATTCTGGAGAAAAGTTCAAATGAAATGTAAAATAAATGATCTCATGTATATCCAAGCGCAATGCTAGATGCATTGGGTGGCTGTCAAATTTGGCACATTTACATAATTTCTCCAATCATCTGGGTACTGATGCCTATCTTATCCATTCCCTCTAAATTTCCACTCAGTGTTGTTTTGTATAGCAGGAGTAGGGAGGAAGCTGTACATATGCAAACGTGACTTATTTATTCATTTATTTATGTATTTTTGCCTTTTTCGGGACATAAAGGAGATGTTTTATATATTATCTTTCTACATGTAGTTCACATTTGTGCCCACAATGGATTTTCCAGTATTAAATTATTGTGAGAATCATGCTGCAACTGCCGAAAGGCATTTTGTTCAGTAAAGGTCAGCACAACAAGGACAAAATGAGTAGTTTGGTGGATAAGTTAAGCAAAGTCTAATTGCAAGTGTGGAAAATATAATACCTCCAGATTGTGGCTGTTTTGGGATTTATTATATTATGGCTGAAATCATAAAAATTTCAATAACAATATTTTTTCCTGTGATTTTGAAAACTTAGTACTTTGATGCTTAAGCACTGAAAGTTAAAATGACATCAGTCACAAAACCACACATTAGTAGATATAAGAAATGCTGAAGGGTCACAGCAGAAAAAGATGTAAGGGTGTTAATTTGTTTCAGTTTTGGCATGGTAATACTGTGATCATATCCACCCCATCACCCACTCACATGCTCTCATTTACTGTTTCTGAAATGAACTCAAGCTGGTGCATAGCTGCCTTTAAAAACGCCATGCAGTACTTCATGCGGCACATCTTTCAGAATAATTTTCTCTTCACTTCACAGAATTAAAGCCTTGGTGTCTCATTTTCAAGCAACGCAGTGAGTGAAGACTGTGACATCCATCACGCTAGCCAGTAGAGATTTAAGCCTATTTTGCAACGGCGTACTCTGAGAGCTGTTTCCGGCCAAGTAGCAACTAGACCTCAGACGGGACTGGAGTCTGAATAATTAAAAGCGAACTCAAATGATGTGCTGCATTTCAGATTAATGGGGTCAGTCAGTATTATAACCAATATGAACCTTTTGCACTCAACAGTAGCTATTTACATAAGCAGGTCAGATTTTTTTTTTCTGTATTTTATTTATTTATTGCAAATGAGGGAAAAGTGAAATAAAAGAATAATTTAGACAGGGAATATTTGTCACCTTTGATATGTAGTGGATATCACAAGCTCTTTAGACACGTGGATCACCCAGAAAGATGCTGGTTGATCTACTTGTTGGACAAATGCAGACGTGTCTGGTGACCTCATCGATTCAGCAGATAGACCCTGCCTCTAAGCTATGTGACAAACATGTTTTGCACTGCATGTAGAGAATTTCGTCTTTGAAGACGAAGTAACCTCAGAACTTTCTTGTCACTATCTTTTTGCTAGCAGCCAGGATTTAGGACTAAAAATGAATCATCAGTTAGCTACAACACAAAACTATTCATGTCATGTCAGCCTTAAAGGAAAATGTCATTCTGTTCTACTCAGAAAAGATATCATCAATGTTTGATGTTTAGTACATTACAGAAGAGATTTTATGATGATGTTTTCTATAACTATTTTTATTTTTGACATTTTCATTTAGCTACATTCTGTCTCGGTACATCTACTTAATTTAGTGATTTCTTTTATGTCCCAGGAGGATCTATGAATGATAGACTCAACCTGCTCCTTTCTGCTGTGCCAACCAATAGCTATTGGATAGACTCTGCATGTCCTTAGAAAACTTAGTGCTTGAATTGCACTGTGATCTATTGAGAAAACTCTTGTTAGATAAATGCACATGTTGGTGAGTGAAATTTATGCTATAAATGTTGGCCAAAAAATGATCCCACTGAAAAGTAATCTTCCCTCCTGAGTATGGGGTTTGCTTTACATTTTTTTTATTTATTTATTTTTTACTTTTTTAACTCATTGAATCTCATGTAGCTGAGCTGGAAACTTCCTTGACAGGTCCAGCTAATTAGCAAGTAAGAATATAATGGCAAAGAAAATGTTCCCATACTTTTGACAGTTTTCCACTTAAAAAATAAAGAGAAGTTATTAAAAATAGTTTTGATTAGAACAGCTGTTATTGACCATTTGCAAAATTCAGCTAAACTGGAATGTATAAGGCAGATCAGGGATTATATCTATAACCTATTAATGGGTCAGTGGAGTTTCTTAATTAAAAAGACATTTAGACACCCCGGGAAAATATTTTTACTGACTTCCAGTGAATGTCACATGTAACATGCTACAAAGAAATCGGTAAATATATTAGCCTTGTATTTATTTCTAATTGAATGTAGCAGATTATTGTTCTTAAATGTATTCAGCATATTTGTGATTAAACTTAAATATTAAAAGAAATTCCAAGAAGAAGGAATCCAGATGTCTTTCACAGCACTCAAGACTACCCTGACCTATATGCTGAAAGCCTACACATTTTCCTCAGTAGGATAGGGATTTGTGCTGATACACTGATATGCAATGTAATGTCAACTTACTTACTAATTACTTGTATGGCAGAGAGGCTTGGACATTATCTGGCAGGCAGGAAAAAAGACTTTACCTTGTACTTGTGATGCCTCTGTCGAATCCTGGACATCACCTGAGAGTACAAAGCAAACACCGATGTTCTGTCCCACGCTGGCCTAAGCAGGATATAAAACCTGCTCCGGCGCTGCAGTATGCGGCGGCTCTGCCACGTCTACGGATCACAGTCGTAATCAGTTAGATTGCCAACAGATTGTAAATTTATCTGTGTAACACCCAAATTTCTCATTCGTGGGATAATAAAGGTTTATTCTATTTTATTCTATAACACGTACATTTACTGAATACAGAAATATGGCTTATGTCACTAGCAGATATTTCTAATTCTGAATGAATTCACCAACCTTTAAACTGGTCCTTTATGAAGCAGCGGCAACTATACTGTGTGCTGTTGTGAGAAGACATGTGTAATTACAGAAATAAGTAAAGATTTGTATGCATATATTACCTTTAAAAAATATATATATATATATCAGAAGAATATTATCATACAGTCAACTACAGCTGACCAAAATCATTGCTGCCCGGTGTCACAGACTATACAAACAACAGATATTGAGATTTCATGAATTCAAGAGGCTGCCAGCTGCTCAGCCCTCCTCTTAGGTAATAAGATTCTGGACCTACCGCCCCACTGTCCAAATAGCCAACGGCTGAAAGCATGTGGGTAAAGCGTGTATGTGTGGGGAGTGTGCGTGTGATGAAGGGTTTTGGGTGCTTGCCATCAAAAAGAGAGAATCCAGCTGCAGTTGAGGTTATTTCTGCTGTCGCCTCTGGTCAGTGGAAGCTGTATCTCATTCCACTGTCTAACAGAAGAAATCACAGCCTGGAGACTTTCCAAGGCTCCAGGACACCCACTTAACATGAACCTAATCCTCACAGGATATGCCCGCTGTTCTCTCTGCTCACTGATAGTGTGCAAAAGGTTAAGAAGAGTCCAAAAGGGTTTTCATGCAAATTAGACCACCCCTGCTGTAACCCACTAGCTATGAATTAAGTTATTTTCCCCACTTTTCTAATATATATAGATAGAGAGAGCAGACATATTCTGAAATTATGCACATACACATAAAAGCACTATTGCACTGCTTGTCCAGTTTTTTGTTTAGTTTTACTCTCCTGCTCTGCATAGTACATCACTTTTGTTTGGAATGATTGGCAGTCTTTCTGATTCATGTTGTTATGAATATGAAGCTTCTGCAAACAGTAGATCAACTGAAGGGCCAAATGCATCACTCAGATCCCGTGACAGATTTTAGTTGGATTTTTTTTTTTTTTTAAGGACATAACTTTGAGATGCTGTTCATCTGCTGTAGGATTCTAGGCCTGCCACTTCTCTTCATCTTTTTAAACGCACTGTAGACCATGCCATGCTAGGTTTTTGGTTGTCTGTGATACATTCCTGTGTATCTGAGAGAAATGGTGAACAAATGCTGCTTGACTCTGAATGAATTAGATATAATTGGGATGGGCTCGGTCCGGTTGTAATTGCTGCAGGTCTGTGGTTTGTGTGTAAATTTGCCTTGTAGCTGGATGTATCCAGGTGGACAAGCTGTCAGTTGTGGTCACTTGAACTGTGAAGTGAAGGGTAAATTGTATTCATTGCAAGTTGTTTCAACCACCACTGCTTGTTAACTGATGGCAGATCATGCTGCTGGTGGTGTCGGTGTTCTTTCTTTAATGTTGTGTTCGGACTGACTACATCTGGTATCTTGGTCTGTCTGCTGTATAATTCTTCCTGGCTGGGTCTCTTAAAAAAAAAAAAAAAAAAAAAAAAAAAAAAAAAAAAAATATATATATATATATATATATATATATATATATATATATATATATATATATATATATATAAATAAATAAATCTTGGACTATCACTTTAAATGACACTAGACAACTTGGTTCTAATTTACCTGAATTTTGAAAACAGCAACTTCTGTCCTTGACTGTTATATCAGTATTTATCTATTTATATAACCAATCCTCTTTCCTCACCTCCCACACATATCAAAAGATTAACAAAACATGAATACTAGCCCTTACATAATTGAGTGAAACTTTTAGCCCGTGGCATCTTTGTTTTTGTTGTCTGTTTGTTGTTGTTGTTTTTTTTAATCCCAGAAAAGGTTATCTTGCCAAGATTCCAATTTGTTTCTCTAAAAGTTTCATAGCTGATTCTCACTGAATATAAGCATACAGCCATGTGCATGGTGAATAAATAAACCCATCTACTGCTGTATCCAGTTGTGTCACCATTCTGGCTCAGAGATCTGTTTACGATAATCTTTTGGTAGGGTCTGCGCAATGCTGCCAGCTCCCCAGATGTGCCAGTAATAAGACATGTCAAACTGATGCCAGCCAATCACAGGCCAAACACATAGGGACAGAGTGTCTCCCTCATGAGTGTATTGCTTCCTAAGTGCCAATTGGCACCTCTTGCTATAGTCATCATTTGACATGCAAAAAGTTATTTGATTGCACCCATTCCTTTGCAGAGCTGCATGCAGTATATTGAGTTTACCTGAATGATTTTACTCGTCGTCACTTGTTGGCAATAGCAGTTATAAAAACCCTGAGTGGTGATCTCCTCTTCTATAAGGGAATCCCTAAAATGGTTAGTGCTTCTTGTAAAAATATACCAAGTCTATAATTTACCCCATCTCAACTTGCAAATAGAGCAGAGAATCCAGAGATACAGTTTGTTTGGTTTATTCGTAAACATGAACAACTCCAGCCATCCAGCCATTTTCTTCATTGCTTATACAGCTAAGGCTCATGAGGGCCTGGAAGCTATCCCAGCTGACACTGGGTGAGACAACCTGGACAGGTCGCTAGCCCATCACATGGCTAATGCAACAAGACAAGCAACTACACACTCATGTCTACACCTCCCAAATTAACCTAACAAGCACATCTTTGACTTTGAGAAGAAGCTGGATTCCCTGACATGCACAGAGAGAACCTGGAAACTGCACACACGAAAGCTCTAGCCGTCCAGGAGGTTCAAATCAGGAACATTCTTGCCAAGAGGTGACAGTGCTAACCACTGCAACAACCTGCCGCCACCTGGGGGAAAATTTCTAATACTGAGTGAGTGAAAAAGCTGGGAGACCTTCTGTTTTACATGCAGCTGAAATGTATGGTAGTTGTAGTTCTAAAATCAGTCACAAGTCTTTGTTACACAAGCTTTGAATATTCACTTCTGATTACTACGAATGCTCCACCAACTAAAGTTTTAGCTCTTGGTTAATATGTAGTGTGTGTTGTCTGAAATTTTGGACATATTGCACATTTTATGGTACTTTGTTTCAGTCATTTAGAAAAACTCATGATGAATCAATTAAATGCATTCTACAATAGGGTTCTGTCATAATCTGATAAGTAATGTTTGGTGTAGTGTCTCATGGCCAGTTTAGCACGAAAGTCCCTCAAAGACAGATGTCAAGGAAACTCTCTAGCCTCAGATGCTCCACAATATTTAATGAGATGAATGCCAAATCAACCAGTGAATCATTCGATTTTACTTTGCAGAAATGGAGGTTGCATATGAATTTCCATAGAGAGATTGTTCTTGAAGTACTCCTATGTTTGCAAATGGGTTGAATCATCCAATTACTCTGTGTATCACAGAATTGCCCAAATAACAAGCCCAGACATTGCTTATGTTTGGCTCTAAGAGGAATGTAAATTCTCTCAAGCAGTTAATTAAGAGAGCCAAGAAATTTACAGGAAATGCTCTCAGCCCTAAATGCCACGACACTTTACTACAGCAGTTCTGGTTCTCCTAAATTTGCATACAAGGTATTTGAGTATTGAGCTGTGAGTCCCCCGTGTTTTGTTTGCACTCGGATGGATTCAAAACACCATGCCATATAGCTAAGTAAAGCTTGAGACGTTACACCATCTAGTTAGGAAGCATTAATTGAACTGATTTAAGTAGAAGTGAAACTGTCCCATTGCAGAGGTGCATGTGATAGAAAAATGGCAATTTAGACAAATTTCATAGAGTATTGTGTTCTAAAACGGGCCTGTGACCTACTTGTGTTTTATTTTATTTAATTTTTGGAGTTTTACTTCCGTTACACTATTGCAGACTTTCAACTTTAATTCAAGGGGTTTAACAAGAAAAGTATTAACTGTTTAGGTTATACAGACATTTTTATACATTTTCCCCTATTTTCAGAGGCTCATAAGTAACTGTGCAAACTAACATAATTTAAATAAAAGCATTGTTTTAATAATTGCATAATCATTTGCAGTCATGACTTCTTGAAGTCTCTAACTTATCTAGCTCACATCATATGCAGTAACATCACAAGTGCTGTGTTTCATCCCCCGAGATGCTCTGCTAGGCCTTTATTGCATCTGCCTTCATTTTTGCCTTCACTAACTGAAAAGTATGCTTTACTGGGTTTAGATGAGGTGATGGACTTGGCCATTGAAAATATCCAATTTCTTTCCCTTAAGTTGCTCTTGCAGTGTGGGTCATTATCCATTTGCACTGTGAAGTGCTGTCTGATCAGTTGTGCAGCATTTAGCTGAATCTGAGCACAGAGTGTAGCCCAGTACCCACTTCGGAATTCATCCTGCCACTTCTGTCAGCAGTCAAAACGTCTATGAACACTACAGATGAGATTCTGCTGACAGCCGTACATGCCAGTGCCATAACATTGCCTTTACCATGTTTGACAGATAATGTTCTATGCTTCAGGTCACGAGCTGTTTCTCTCCTTCTCCATACTTTTCTCTCTCTGGTGCAAGTTAATTTTGGTTTCATCTGTCAAAAGATGTTTTTGTTCCAGAGCTGTGCAGACTCTAAGATGTTTTCTAGTAAAGTCTAATCTAGCCTTCCTTTTCTCCAGTGTAACCAGTGGTTTGCACTTTGTTACAAACCCTCTGAAGGTTTCTGTTGATTGTAGACTTTGACAATGATACATTTACCTCCTCGAGTGTGTTCTTGATTTGATTAGATGATATGAAGAGGTCTTTCCTAAACGCAAAAAGAATTTGCAATCATCCGCTTTACTTGTCTTCTGTAGACTTTTGTGCTTTTTGGTGTTGCTGAGCTCTCCAGTGCATTCATTCTTTTAAAGAATATATCAGATTGCTGATTTTGCCATTCCTGCAGCCAAATGATGGCCTCTTTCACTAGTATTGACATCTCTTCAGGCCTGATATTACGAGTTCCAGTCATAAGCTACCAAATATATGTTGAACAAAATATTGCAATATCAAAATATTCATCAGCTTAATTTGTCATGTGATTAAAAAAGACTTCATCTTACAATTAAACTAGTTGTTAAGCAGTTGTTACTTTTGTTCCTCTGAAAATTTGAAAGAAATCGAAACTATGCATTAAATGGCTGTAAATCCTAAATGGTTAATGGAATATTGTTGTTAATCTATAATTCTATCACATCTTGATTGATTTTAAAATCCGCTGTGGTGGTATACGGAGGTAAAACTACAAATAAAAGGCCATTGTCAAAAAAATGTTTGTGTAGTCAGGAATAAAAGAGTATCAGAGCGGGTCTGATATCTTAACCAAGATAGCAAAGATGGCTGAGAACCCAGAGTTGCAGTTACTATGCTGCATTATAAGTGCAAACTGCTATCCTGCTAGATAAAAATCTACCCATCTGGCCATTTTCTTATGGATGGATTTTTGTTCTAACCTAGTGTTATGGAGAACTAGCACCTATTCCAGCAGACACTTGGTGAGAGTACACCCTAGATGAATCAGGTAATCATAGTGCTAACACAGAGAACCACACGCTCTCACAGCTGCACCTTCTGGATCACCTAACATGCCTGGGCTGTGGTTTGTCTAATTGGTATTAGAAAGCAGAATATTAGAGGTGGTTTGTGAAGTATGTATAAACTCTATTCAGTCGAGTTAGTCATTTGAAGGCATGTCATTTGTTCCCAGGATTTGCAATGTAACACTCCACATGAGGCTGCATGGCTTTTAAACTGCCTTATCAGTATTTGAGCCTGAATAATATCATTATTGTTCGGCATTGGTTTCCTTACATTTTAATTTCCCCGCAGTTTAGGCTCGAGGCAAATCTTCAGCATTTTGAGAGAAATTTCTGAAAAAAAGGACCCGATTTTTCAGGTCATACATGAGTAATACTGAGAAAAATAACAAGTGTAATTCTGCACTGTGTAGTTCTCCAATCTGCTACAACCTTCTTGTGAATGTACCAAAAACACATTGATTCAAGATTTTGTAAGTTATGCTTAGCTTTAAAAAAGGGAATGAGACAGAACAAGTATTCACTGATACCAACGGTAATGTGATGAATCTTAAACTCAAACTCAACTTCTCAAAACAAATTCATGGTATGCAGTGAAAGTGCAGCCTCTCTTTTGGTCTGCATAGCTTTCTGAGAGGCCATGCAACTTCTCATCACTAATACCTCTATGAAAGCCCTTCACCAAAAGCAAGCTGTCTTACATCCTATAAAATGCCAAGATATTTGACATCAGCTTTGCTGGCTAAGCAGCCAGTGGTAAAATGTGGTAATGTGGTACTACAATACCTCATTTTACCAATATACATATATATATATATTAGTAGCTCAATTAAAGCTGTGTTTATATCAAAATTTTACCCTGCTATTTAATTCTTATTGCACCCCCATATCTGTGATGAGATAAGCACTTACTAATTGGCTGTTTCTGCTTGCCTGCATAAATGCCACAGATCAGCAGCCTCTGCTGGCTCTGCTGAAAATAATGAGCTAATAAAGATAAGGATCATGGGAAAATTGCAGACTGGGGACCACTCATATTCCCTGTGACACATTATGTGCTGTATTGTGAAGTGGGCGCCGACAATCAATTTTTTTTTCTTCAATGCAGTTGTCTGAAAATGAAAGCTATGGCCACATTTAAGAACCTTGAGGTTTATAATGTGATGTGTGGAGACCTTCAGTGCTAGGACCTTGGCTGCTCCATCAAAACCAATTGTTGAAAGCTGTTTTTATTCGGATGACTCAAGGCGAATAAGTAAGACCTCATAGCTTAGAGTTTGATAGCAGGTTCTTCTTCATTGGATTTTTTTTAAAGAGAACTTTTGTGTTTTGGACAAACTTAAACAAATTAAACATCTTAAAAAACTTTATCGGGCTTTTTTTCTTCTTGTGCCCATTAAAAGCTGATCATGTAACAGATCTTTATACAACAGGATTAAATTAATATAATCTGATAAAAACACAAACTTTTTTTACTTGAGTTTTCTTCAGTTTTGATTAAATCTGTCAGCACTGTTATGCTGCACTATTCCACCGACGTTTATAAAAGGAAAATGGATAGAAAGTTAACAGACCGTTTAAATTCCTTGCTGCTTTTGCTGCTCAGGCAAACCTCAGGTGGTGAGCAGCCAATCAGAAGAGAATCTGAGAGCTTTCTGTGTTTAATAGCAAAAGTCAACTTTATCAGATTGCATGGGTTCATTTTTTTGATCAACTTTAAATCACATTAAAAACATCCACACAAAATTCATGACTACACTTCTGCACAATTAAGATGTTGCATGCATGTCCAGACTTTTCAAGTACTGTAATCCTATTGCACCCTGTGGTTTACCCAGTGTGAATCCTGATCTTTCACTCTGTGTGAGTCAGGCTGTGATCACGCAGAGTAATACCAGTCACAAACTGCCTGGGTGCCAAGTGAGTTGATAGACCCGAAAGCAAAACATACTATCACCGAGAACTCAATTGGCAGGCAACTCCAACTGAGAGGAGATGAATAGCTAACAACTGCCTCCCTCAAAGTAAGGAGAAACCCATGAGTTAAATTGTCCTTCTGTGTGGACAGCAATGCAGGGTGCATGGGAAGAATTTGGTATTAGGAGATACCAGTGGGTACCCTAAATATTCAAGTCTCCACAGAGCTCATCAGCACCAGAGCACGACCTGACCTGTGTAATCCCACACTGCTGCATTTCAGCCAGGTCTGACTCTAAGTTAAGGCGGGGTGTACGTCTTCAAAGTTTAAACTGCTTTTTCACAGGTGGTTCATCCATCTTTAACCAGGCTATATGCAATGACATGGGATTCAACAAGGGCAGAAAACAAAAGATAACAGAATAACGGTATAGGAGAACTACGATATAAAAACAAAAAACAAAAAAACTTTCCCCAACCATTGCCTTTTGAGAGAAGATTTGGGCATAACTGGTGTCTGATGTTTACATGACCAGCCTCCTCACAACACTCACACCAAAGAACACTGTCTGTACTTCAGGAACCATCATAACATAAATTATTTTATTTGTGAATCAAAGCACATATTACTAACGAATTGTGAGAAAACAGTTGCCACTGTAACATTTGCATAAAAAAAACAAACTTTGAATAGTCAATCGTCTTTTTTTGCCAAGTGAGTTGATGAGTTTGGCATGGTGATACATTTGGTGTGTGTGAGTCAACCAGCATGTTGTTTGTAAGATGAAACAACGACCAAAAATAAAAAAATAAATAAAAATTAAAGTTCTAATTTTGAACTGTATGAACATTCTGGTCCCTGTACAACTGATCTTTCCAAAGCTGAAAGTCAACATTAAATTCGATGTTTTCATTAAGGCCAAGTGTTGCATAATTCCCTTAGAACTAATTTTGCCTGTGCTTTAACATTTATTTATTTTATATTTGATTTCACACCAGATATCTCCTGTTAGTGTAAAACATGAAATTCTTAATTACTTAAATAAACTTTTACTTGGATGACTGATAAATTAAACAACGATTTAGTGGCTCTGTTGCAAAGAGGTTACCATGTTTACCTATAGTTCCTCCTCCTGGTTTGAGACCAGGAGCGGCAACAACATCCTTCATGGTTTGCATCAGGAAGGGTGGCTGACATAAAAATCTGTGCAAAATCAAATAAATGAATATATTGCTGTGGTGACTCCTTGCTAATAAGAGACTAGCTGAAAAAAAATATATGTGGGATGTTAGAGTATATAAAATGTTATTCAAATAGTCAAAATATGACAGGTATCAATACCATAATTTAAAAAAAAAAAACATAATCACAACTGTGTATAATACAGCCCGGCAATTAGATAATTGATATCATGTGTCAGAGATTTGATTGCCAATTGTTTTGATCATTGTTATTTTAGTAACTATTTATTTGACTACTGTGCCCAAGCATTTTGGGTCATTTGCATTAAATGTTCTCCCTCAGTTGCCCATGATGTCACAGTACAAATTAAGTGCAAGAGAAATACAAATCCTACTTCTGATCCTTAAATGATTGGTGCTCTTGGGTCTTGAAGAGAATCAAGTCTTCCCTTGCTTGGACTGCAATAGGTCTGGATTGCATCTGTGACTCCCATTCTTATCACCATGATGATCTTGTACTTAAAGAATTAGCAGAGAATCAGTTGGTCATTTTTCAAGGCAAAGGTAATGCTCCAGGTGCTAAATTCAAGCAGCACCTGTCCAAGTACAGATTTGTTCCACACCTCTTTGGAGCAGGAAAAGTAAGAACCTTAAATTTAACCTTAAATCACTGCCTTAATACCATTTGTTTACTTTAAAGGCTTTAGATTATCATCCAAAGGGTTAGATTATCATCTGGAAGCACTTCAAGGCTGGTTAAAACAAAACAATCTGAGCCCTTGTGTCCCACCACTTTAACTAATATGCTGACATCTCAATAACCTTGATGTTTTCAAAATGAATTTTTATTTACTACACTATTTTGCTTCTTAATTGGTGTATTGGTTAGTTTAAACTGACACTTCTTAAATATTAACTGAGACCAAAACTTTAAATGCCTATTAAGAATCTGACAGCGCTGCCCTCAGTTTTAGGAGAAAATTATGGCTGCAACCAGTGACCTTCATTACTGATGAATCTGTTTTTTGGTTGTTGTTGTTGTTTTTTTAATCTGTGTCAAAAATGTAAACAAATAAAGAAAAATACAGCAAAATGAAGCCCATGGTTTTCTTTCTTTTGATTGTTCCTGGTTAAATAGAAATAGCAAATACAGTGTATATCACTTATGATGAACATGTTAAGATAATAACAACTGTCTTGCCCACTTGTCTTTAAATTTGTCTGCACTGATTCTGTGCAGACTCTATACTTTCCCATTTAAAAAAAATTGCATGAGACAAAGAGGAAAATGGAGGAAAGGGTTCACAACTTTAGATTCTTGGGATTAGTTTGCAGGTTGTATGACATTATTCATAGGTCTGGCTGTATTCTAAGGTATTAATTGGACAGTTAAACTGTTAGAATTGCTGGGGAAATTGGGAATCTCCCAGCCCCTGTGAACTGTGAACAAAAAAAGTTAAGCTTTCTGCCTCACAAAGACTCTAAAACCCCATTAAGAACCAAAGCCACGATGTGTCTCCATTGCAGTTTTGTCCTTTATAGCTTCCCCTGTCCTTTTTTAAACTTGCCACATTTCAAAGCAGATGGGATACACCCAAGGATTGGCCTGCTGCTATTCATTCTCATTCCCTTTTTTAGCACTTCTTTCCACTCTGGTTGTTCCTACATTGGGGTAATTACCATTCAGCACTCTCCTGAAGGCTCTAGCTGTAAAATTCAATCAGCAACCAAGCAAGATTTAACTCCCAAACTCCCATATGTTGAAGCAATAAAGCCCTGTCCATTGATTTCGCAGTAACATCCTCTCTCTTTTGGCTGTGTTCAAACCGCTTTGGCTTTTTATATGTGATTGCAAATAATATTGGAAATAGATGAACTTTGTTAAAGGACGGCAACAGGGAGGGCTAAACGATATGGCTCTTCTAAACAGTGTTTCACAACTGTTGCTGTTTAGGTGAATTGCAATAGGCATGAGGTGAGTGCATTAGTGTGGTGAAGTAATACAATAATTCTTATTATATTGCTTCAGTAATTTGCTTTTGTACTTGTGTAACATTTGGGGCAATGGGTAAATTTGTCAAACAGTTATGAGTAGAAATATTTAAATGTGCAGTTTGCCAACAGTGCAGTTGGAGAAGAGGGTGACTGCTGTTTTGATTAAATAAAGCTGAGATCCTGTTGTTGCTTTTATTATATACACACATTTATTTTAAAAAAAAGCAACTTAAATGCTTCATATATCAGTGTAGAAGGCACAGTTAGACACTACTACATTCTAGATATTTGTAGATGAGTAACATGACTTCAGCTTGATTTGGTGAACGGGCACTTGACGTCGCCTGATGCTGAGGGTCGGGGGTTGGTATGCTGTAAGGGATGTGTGGGAAACCATATCTGCTGCAGCTGAGTGGTAGTATTTACTAAGACTTTAAAAACAACAGCCTTCCAGCTCTTCTCCCAACCATCCTGCTCTCCTGGTTGCTTGCCAAGAGCTTTAGTCATGTTTGCATTACTGTTTTATTCATTAACTGGCTGTCTTTCACTGTGAATGACAAGAGGCTTGAATCACTGTATAAACACAAAATAGGATCTTTGAACCACACTACCTCTTTTCCCAGGGGGAAAATAACTTTGCACCCATCTTTAGTTACAGATTGGTATTATTTGTAATTTGTGATTAACATGATAACTTGATTCACCATCAGTGCAGCACAAAACTTCATAGATGTTCTTAGTTGTTTTCTAATGATTTAAACTAAAACGATTTTCAAACTTGACCTTTTGAAGAATGGAAAAATAAACTGCTCCCCAAGTAGTTTTTAGTTTCATTTACAGAGCTCCTGCAAAGGCTAATGGGTCAGTTGTCATCACACAATAAGCTTTGGTGCATTTGTTTCTGTCAGTTCTCTTTCTACTCATTTTCTGTCTCTTTGTTCATGAAAAGTGCATGAAAGCTCTTTTATAGACCAGTCTTAACTACCAGGCACATTGTCTGGGCAGTTAGCTTGAGACACACTGAACTTATTAGAGGTGAGTTTGTATTCTGAATAAAGCTACTAAGACACATGAACTATTCTTTGTTCTTCTCTTTTCCTCTTCTGACCTTTCTGGTAATCATTAGTTTGAACTCTTTTCCCATATAGATGACATTTGACAGCCTCCCCTGTACCAACAAGTTTTGATGCCTCAGTGTATGTCAATAAATAAGTGGTTTTACTACCATTAGAAGAGACTGCAAGTTTTTCCAAGCGTATCTCTAGTAAACTGATCATTCAACAACTTCTGTTTCTTACCAAATAATTTTGTTCTGGAAGCAGGCCTGAAATATGACAAACCACTCAGTTCAGAAAAGAGAAACAAGGCTGACCCTAATAGAAGTCTGAGGGAGAAAGAGTTAAAACAATCAGAATATGGCTTAATATAAGTTATACTGCAGTGACACTAAGGAAAACAAGTGGTTGGAGACAAATTTAATTTGACTATGAGAAATATTATTGTGACTGCGTGCAGTGAATTTGTGATTTCATTGTATTTGAAATCGTTGCTTTAAAGAGAGGAACCAGATCTGTGACCACTCCACCAGTTGCTGTCTTCAAAGTGATTTTAGGACATCATGATGGTGATAAAATGGCAGTAAAATGGAATCTTATTGCCATTCGGGGTCAAGCTGTCAAGTAAATACAATATGTTCTTGATGAAAGAGTGATGAACCGTGATAAGCGTTCTAGAGTCACAAATCTCTTGCTATTTAAATGTACAGAAATTCAGGTTAAACAGAAAGTCACATTACTAGTTTGCCTTCGATGTCCTCATCGATTTGAAACAGAAATCCAGAATGTCCTCCACAAATAGTGATTTAGTTGGTACATGATAACAATTTAACTACAAAATGACCGGAAAACCATTGGCTGTCAATCAACTGAGTTGAGTCCCTTATTGCAAAGAGATGCATTGCAGAGGAGTTGCATTCATCACTGCAGACTGACTCAGATTGACTGTAGCATGTTGGAAATCTGTCTTCATAAAAAAAAATTGTAGTATTTGCAAACCTTTGCCAATCTCATTGAGAGTGGCTGCAGTCAGTCAGATGTCAACTGCTTGTAAACAGATTGCCTCTAACCAAGTGACCTATACACCACCTTGCGATCAAAAGCGGTGGCCTGAACTACGCAACTGGCAAAAAAATTGACTGCAATCACCATTTTTTTTCCCTTTTACAGGGAGCATGCCATCCTATTTTAATACTGGTCTGATAGAGCCATTATGAGATCTCATTGTGCCTGGTATTATATTGGATAAAAATTGATCATCAGCAGAGACGGAGTGTCAGGGTTGCCACTCAACTCCAACATTACTGAACCAACCTAGAAATAATAAAGTGTACAAGTGCAAATAGTTTTTCTTTTAAATGTAAATCTGCTTTGTTGGTCAGGGATGTAATGGCTCGAAATATAGAAAGTACAGACAGCATTTCAAACACAAGTTGCGGTTCCAGCTGCCTGTGTTGCGAGAAAAATAAAAAAACAAACAGTGAACGGGAGAAACGTTAGACCCAGTATGAATTTGAGTGTGAGGAAATATTCAGTTTCCTTTTTAGTTCTAATTTGGTGTGCTAGTCATGAGAAACCTTTTGCTTTGTTCTTGCCACATGTGGCACTTTTTTCCCCCCAGTGTTCACTCACGTTAAAATTGGATGCGTTAAAGCACAATATTTTCATTTTAATTTACCCTAATTTAAAATAAAACCAATTCTATGAGCTGAAAGACATTTAGAGAGACAGTTGAGGTGCAGAATTGAGTGATAATGATCTGTGGAGTTATTATAGGAGTGGATAAAAGATAATCTGCACAGGAAACAGCTTCCATATAAGGTTGTTAAGGACTCAAAATGTTACAGAACTAGTAAAAGCTTTATATGGGAGCTTTATGGTGTGCACATCAATCTGTTCTCTGCTAGTTTTACCTCATATCTAGGAAGTATTATTAAACACTAAGGTTTTTAACCCCCCCCCCCCCCAAAAAAAAACCAAAAACAAAACAGGACTTTAAGACTTGGTGTTTGATGTTTTTTTTAATCCTTATTTTCACACAGAAATAATAAAAATCACCGTTTTTGTCTTCAGAACATTATCATTTTCAATTACTTTTGTTTTGTATTAATTTGAGCCATATTATGCTCCTGTGGTAGACTTAGACTTCTTAAACCGGTTGACTGCCTTAGCAGAACAGATGTTTGATGCACCAGGTATTTGTTTTTCTCACAGCGGACAGTCTGGCTTGTCAAAAACAGGTGGAACTGATAACATTTTTAGTGGCTGCACTTCGTTTAGGTGTGCCAAAATTAGAGCCCTGGCCTCATGCTTGCTGGCTCACTGGCATGTTGCCTAAACGGACCACAGCCATCATTAAGGTTTATTTGTCAACACCTGTGTCAAAACATCCAATATAAAGAGGTTCTGATTTGAAACACAGTTCAGTTTGACATTGATGTGCAATTTCTATAAATCTGCTGTTAGATCTGACAAAATAATACCCGTTTAGCTGGTTGAATAGCTGAAGTTTCATAAGTTTCCACCAAATTACACAGGCTGTATGTCATATCTTAGACCCCACTAATGCCCATTTGTTATTGTTAGAATATCTTTAGTGCTTAAAATGACCACATGGGATCAGGCCGGCAAGCTGTACTTTTAAACTGTAATAATGTTAAGCACCATAATTACACTTTTCAAAGGCAATGACTCCTGCTTTGAACTGTGTCCCACTCTAACAAACATTCACTTAACCCATTGGAGAATTTCAGGTCAGCAGATATTAATAGCTCTATAGAGTACAAACCACGGATTTTAATTGAGTCATTTTTCTTTGTCAGAACATGCATGCAAGGACAGCCGTTCCCAGGGTGCAAAGGCTTGAAGTCAGACATCATAATGACTTAAGCAAAAGTTGAAGCAGTTACAGTGTTTTGATGAATTTGGGACTTTTTGGTGCAGGAGATTAGTGGGTGGATTTGTTTAACTGGAGATTCAGCGGGTATCTCACACAGGAGCTTTAGGACTTCAAACATTTTTGGGGAAGATCATATCCAGTAGATGCAAAGAGGAAATACAATCATCTCTTTCCTGATGTTTCCCTCCTCCCCAAAAATACCCTCCCTTACTTTAAAGGCGCTTTGGAAAGAATGTCAGATGATGCAAGTAAAGACCAAGGCAATGAAATTATTCATTACACTGGCCATTTCAACAGCATCCAGAAACCTGCAAATTGTTCATGATGACATCACTTTGATCTTTTAATTAGCCAATGTGATGTGGACATTGCTATGAATCTCAATTCCTGTTATTTAGAAACTTTCTACTCCTCCCCCAACAGATAGAAGAACACAGCTTTTACATAAAAATGCTGTTTTTGATTCTGTTCCCCTAAAAAGTCGAGGGGATGAGGGAAAGTAACAAAAGGTGTCTGGGTTGGAGAAAAAAAAGGAGACAGGGAGGCAAAATGATTAAATTAAAGGGTTTTATTAATGTCCCTATTACAAACCAAACTAAAAGAGACAGAAAAGCTGCTCTCACCTTTTAAAGAAGGAAAACAACAAAGCCTAGGAGTTGGTCAATAAACTGAAGAGTAAGTCAAAAAAAAATGGTTGGACAATAAAACACACTCCTCTCCACAGATCAGGAGCAATCAGCCACCACATACAAACACAGCTCACTAGCTGCAAAAACTAACAAGGCTCTCCGACACTAGACTCACTTTTCTTTAGCCTTAAGCACTCTAAATTGCTGATGGGAGTCAGCTGTACAAAAAAGGTGGCACCTAAGGTAGGATAGATGGCAGGACACACCCAAACAAGGTCACAAGGTCAGTTTCACAGGAGGCCCTGCTAAGGCCGTAACAATTATCCTCAACAACCAAATAATTATTTACAGTCCAGTCCAGCTAAAATACATTTTACTGGTATGGATGTCAGCAATAACTACTGTGCCATCACAAGAAATGTGTCAAAATAATTAAGTGGCAAGATACAATAATAAAACAATATTATTTAACATCCACCGAGCAGCATTTCCCCTCACAGGCTCATTTTAATGAAGAGAACTCCCAGAAGTCATCTGTAGTTACAAGGTAAAGTACGTACATCACCTCTGCTAATAGCTGTCAAAATATCAGCGCTCATGCATAAAATATGTGTATGGAGTGACTGCATTGCAAGAGATGGTGACAGAATTCATTAAGATGAAGATTTCATAATAATTGCTTGACCTCTTTGATGGGTATGAATAAATATGAAGATAACTTTTAAATGCAAGGCCTTATTGTGAATTGATTTATATTTTTTTAATCATGTCATCATCTCGTTATGATCAAAGTTTCATCTGATGAATGCAATCATTTCCATGCTTCTCTATGTTTGTCTGCGAGATTATGTAAAAACTCTCAAATATGTAAACATTTTTAGAGAGGTGGAGCATAAGCAAAGCAAGAACCAATTACATGTTGGTGTAGATTTGAATAATTTTCTTTCATGCTGCAAAACTGCCAGAAATAGATGATATTTATGTGCGTGTGTCTGATATCCTCGTGCTGGTGTTGTTCCTGGATTGTCATAATTAATGTTGGTCCAGGTTCAACATTGCAAGTGACCAATCACATTTTGTTATGATGTCATACTTTTGCGATGTGGGAAAGGAACAACATAAACATCAGATTTCTGTGGGGATCGCTGCCAAGGCCAATGTCCAGTCACATGTGCTCTGCGTGTGTGTGTGTGTGTGTGTGTGTGTGTGTGTGTACTCAAAAGGAAGACTCCCATGGGAACAGCTGCCTCTTCAGTGAGTCCCACATCTTTCAGTTTGATTCCAACTTCAAAGTCTTCAAATGCAGTTGACAGCGTTTGTCACTGTCATGCTCTGCAGCCCAGCAAGTTCTCCCCTTGCTGCAGAGTCTGGTTGGAGTGGCGCTCTCCACAGCAGAACAGAGACTACTGTTGGCCTGGTGGTCACAATGGTGCAGTTCTTTTATAAGATTTTTTTTGAAAAAGCAGCTGGATGATATCAAGGGTTGCTATAATCACTAGACATCTGGGAAGAAAATTGTCAACAAAGGCCACTGTTAGCTGTTAGCACTGACTGAACTTTCAAAATAAGAGAAGATAAGAGAAGTAAAGTAAATGTGGATGCCACTGTTCTCTCTGATTGATTTAAAAAAAGTGGGTGGCACGCCCAATTTAAAGGGTTTTTTTCTTTTCTTTTCTTAAGGCTCTCCATGGACTGTCGAAGGATTTTGCAGTTATTCTTTAATCAGTTATTAAATGGCATAACAAAATAGATTTAAAAAAAAAAGAAAAAGCTCTATGAAAACAATGTAGAAAACAACCATTATAATATAACTGTCAAGAGCTGACACAGACTTTGGATCAATACCAATAACTCTAGAGTTGCTTTGCCCGTTGTTGAAATTTCTGGGTTTCAGAACAAATTTTCTGGCCTGTTTAATTGTGTTTCTCCACACTACAGTCTCTCAAACCTTTAATAAAGCCTCTGTAGAGAGACCTGCAAAGACACAAAGGTGTTGATGCTGTATTATAATATTAATTAGTATTTTTCACACTTACAACCTGATACTCCCACACAATGTTTTTTTTTTTTGTTTTTGTTTTTTGTTTTTGCCTCAGTTTTATTTTTATAGCTTCAACTTACAGCATAAGCAATCTCAAAGCAATTTACCTTGAAACATTGTAAAGCCATTAAAGCGCATGGCTGCAGTACCCATCAGGATGTCAACAGGTGCTCAGTAATGAGGTCTGCAGTAAACACACTACTGTTTTGGGCTGAGTGTATATGACAGCTTGTCTTTCCAAACATTTGGGAAAATAAAAATGTTACTTTTTATTCATCCGGTTTGGAGAGTTTCATTAAGATCATCTTTGTTGAAGGATGAGAGTTCTATCATATCTTAATCTTTTCTAGTGCAAAAATACAAACGTAGTAGTAACCCAAAGATTACTGCATTTTCATTGTCTGTCTCATCATGTCCTTCATACATATTATCATCAATTATGGGTTCTCCACTGAGAAGCTCATCACTGAGACCCAACTCACTGAGACATTTAATGGTTTATAGCACTAACTATTAAGCTTATAGTTGGGGCTCTGGGTTATTGTAGTGGCTTTACCTTACAATATAAAGCACTTTGTCACCTTTAGGATTTAAATTTAATGGAATGATTTGCATATTTAGTCATGTCTGGCCATAAGGGAAAATTGATATATAAATAGTTTATTTATCTTTGATTTAAGCACATTTTGTATGTTTCAGTACTTGCATAATCAGTTTTTGTCATGATTATATTTAATTGCTTTAGTCTACCATACTTCATTGATTTGGAGTATCCCTGGTTTTGCCCGTTTGTTATGAAATATATATGTATATTAAAAAAAAATTATTCTCTCTTTTTTTGTCTGTTTCTTCTTTTCTGTTTCTTTTTTCTAATAATGCGAGAGCATATACCTTTATCACAGTAATTTTACCTGCAGCAGCTTTACGACTGCTCAGGAGGACAAGGAATTCTATAATAGACTTTCCACATCTGTAGACTGTCATTTCCTGATGGTTTTTCAACATGCAGAGTATTATAGTTGACTGTTTTTCAACATAAACTGAACACAATGATATTTATTAATGTCAGTCCTGATGTGTATGATGGCAGGTCACAGAATCCCTCTAAACTCTTGACATGTTTATACGTTCAAATCTGCAGATTTGCTGGTGCTTGGATCATCATGGTCTTACATTTGACTCTAGAATGCTTTGATATACAGAGGAGTTCATGGTTCACTTGATGACTGGAAGGTGCCCAGGTCCTGCAAAACAAGCACCAAATCATGAGCCCTCTGCCACCATGCTTGGTAGTTGGTGTGGGTGGTTTTCTCCCAATCTAAAGGATCTGTCTAAAGGACACTGTTCCATGAGTTTTGCAACTTTGGAAACCTAAGCTGTGCAAGCCATGCATTGTCTTTTATCCCTCTTATTGTAGAGTAATGGACATTTAAAATGCATTTAAACTGTGGCCTGTAAAGGGTGGAGTGATTTGGGTCATGTCTAGTTTTTTGCAGTTTTTGTGACCTTGAAACAAAATTGCTGGGATGCCACCTCTAGGGAAGATTGTAGTTTTGTTTTAAAACACACCTAAATGCTCCAGACCAATAAACTGGCAAAACCTCTGCTTTTATAGAGATGGCCATGCTTGCTAATGATCAATTAGTCAAATGCATTTCATTAACAGCACCTGGCTGCTACTTCCACTCTTAATTTCCATGAAAACAAAAATAGTGCACTGAATTTTGTGTGTGTGCGTGTGTGTATTTGACTTTTTGTTTGCGCTAACACCCAAAATGTATTACAATTTTTTTCCCCCACTTAACAAATTGGCTAATAGTACAGTTTCTGTTGGAGCATTTGTTAAATAGTAAACCTATTTAAAAATATAATAATATTATTAGTATTTTAATTAGTTTGGACTAATATAAACTCCCATCTATTTTAGCATGTTTTCAGGAAAAAAATACGTTTATATATTAGAGCCACTAGCATCAAATTTAATCCGTATTGTAATAAAGGTAGACTTAAAAGAAGCTGAAAGGCTTGTTTTTAATGTTACTGGACTTGTCTGCTTAGACTCTGTTTCACATCTTATCCCTGTACTCGTGCATAACAGGTTAGGGTGTCCCTGGGTACGTGCATATTGATTCTTTCAAGGGCCACAGTTGAGGTGAAAACAACCCCAATCTGAAAGTCTATAAAGCTTTAAGCAAAAATTCACCTTGTATGTGTTTTGATTTTAATTTCTATTCCATATGCTATCATTAAGCTGATTGAAAATGCCTGATATTTTCACCTTTAGTTACACTGCTGTGTGGTACAGTAAATGTATTGAGTAGAATGGAGCAACATCTGGTGAAGATTTAGTACCCAATGTGTGGATGTTAAAGAAGTATTCCTCTTTTAAAGACTTAAATCCCATCAGATGAAAATATAAAATATATATAAATGTATTTAGTGTCATTTATGATAGTATAGTTAAATTAGCATCCACACAGTTGCACATGTGCATGGCATCTGTTCCTGCTGGTTTAAAAAAAAAATGGGGCGGGGGGCAGAATGATATTATATTGGTATTGCTGTAAAATGCCATTAGCTGCCCATACTGTACAATCATTTTGCACACATAGCGAGGTTTAGATTGAAGCTGATTGCTGCATAATTCCCTTCTCCCCAGATCCAAATTAGCCAATGTGCATTAGCAGGTAATTTTCGGTTCAGCGGGATGTTGCCTTCACAGGCTGAAGACCTCATAAAAATCTGGATGCAGCCGTGCCAAGAACAAGATATTAGTCCCCTGCCAGCAGCAACAGGGTACAAATGCTGCTCAACAAAAAAGCACACTGTGGCCAAGTCTCCCTTGGAGGTGAAGATTTCTCGGGTAAACTTGACACTCGGCGCAAGCTGTTAATGATCTCCACTTCCGACCTTATAGTGTCTGTTAGATTTATGTCTCGCTCAAAAAGGAGAGTGAAGCCTCACATCTGTGGTGGGAAGTCGACAAATAAACTGTAACTCTGCCCCCTGCACAAGGCCAATGTTGTTTATTGATGGTCGTACTAGAAAGTGGCATGCAACCAAGAGTGTTGTCAAGAAGAAAAATATTTATGGGCCAACAGTACTGAATAACTTTAGCCAGGGATTCAACAGAAGCTTTAAGAATATTTATTAGTATTTTCCATGTTTGAAGATTACAGTGAGAATGCACTTCCCAAACACTGTGCCTATGGTCATTAGATAGGATTCTTTAGGCTTGGAGCATTGTGTATATATAAAGTTAATGGAGCACGGAGAGGAGAAAAACAGGAAGCGAATTTGCCTTTTTAATAGCTTAAAAGAAAAGTTATGCCCTCGAGTTTCGCAATTGAACCGTGAGCTTAAATAAAGTAGGAGCCAAAGGCAGCAATCTCCTCCACCACGAGTAGTCCCTGTGGAGTTGTACACTGAGAGAGGAGCTGCGTAAAAGGTGAAAGTAGAGACTCTTTCACAGTCACAGAGGACTACTACAGTAGCTAACTTCACATAAAGAGTAGTGGAGGATGACAAAAGTCTAACATCACATCTGAGTAAGAATAGAATACACAAATACACACCAGCCTCTGGCCCTATTTGCTCTTGCTGTTTGGATCATGACTGCCATCTGCTACACTGGCTGGTTTTCAGGAGCAATTTGAAGGTTACGTTGTGTTGAAATGTATTCTGTTGTTGTTTAGATTCGTTAGCCTGCTGCATATTGGCTCATGATATTTTATCACAAATCTTATTACATTATTGTTATTTAACTTATGCCATGTAATTTATCACTTTATTAACTGTAATATTTTGCACACAGACTGTATGGGTTTGTTGCACAGAAATATTATTTCCACCATTTGGTCACTCAGTGTGGAATGTTTTTTATTTTATTTTATTTTTTTCAAATATTCTGGAGAACACTATTTACAAATAATCTTTGCAGTCATATCTCTTATTTTGAATGTTGGGTTTCTGCAAACCAATTAGTCCAAGTCCTTCCCATCCCTAAGGTGGGTTAACTCGTGAGGTTGATGTTCTGGTAGTCTTTTTTTGCATGGAAGAGGCTGACTTGTCTGTAGATACTCACCAACTTCAAGGCTAAACAATAGCAAAAGTGAAAAGTTGGTTACCATGGCAATTAGCTAGTGAACAAAGCAATCATGAGGTTTTTGTTGCAGCACCGTCTTTGTGGCTGATTTCATCTCGCAACCACTACCCACTGGTTGTTTAATATGTGTATTTTCCTAGCAATCTGAGGTTTTCAAGGGGTTGCTAACTGGTTGCGAGCTGGTCTCCAAGTCTGTCAACAAATTTAATGGTTTATTTAATTTAATAGAAAAACATTAATATATACCTATATTGATAATATTGCTTTTAAAATATGTATTAATTTGTATTGGTATTAATAACATTGAACATATAGGAATTAATTAATTTTTTTCCAGGACTATTTGGTTTTATCCGATCGTCCATCATGTATAATGGGATGTACTGTAACCATGGTGGATTTGCATATGGAAACATTGCCCTTGCCTCACATGTATAATCTATATAAATGTATAATGTTTCCCCAACCAGTGATATTGCTTCATATGCCGTATTATTCTGCACTCATTTTAATAATTTTTACTTTGTCTTGTTCTTATGGGGTCATTAGACCTTGTTTGAAGCATAAAGCTTCTCACCTGCGTGAGCAGTGCAATAACCATTAACAGTTTATATTGTGAGACATTAATGTTTCTGGTGAAGTATAATTTGCACAGGGTCAACACTTTAAATGCAGTGCATGGCGATGTAGGCATATGGCACATGATGAATTGGTAACCAGTTGTGAGACACAGTTTGAAATATTATATAGTTAAATGTGGACATAAAAATAAAAGGTCTTGTCCTTTCATGCAATTTACTGTGTACAGTTTGATTTTGGAGACCCACTGAAGAAAAAAGGTGCAAAACATCTCACTCAAGTCTCACATTTTCTCCATGCTGGCACCACCTTGCCCTAATGATGAAGTTATTTGTATAGACCCCTGGTTTCACCCTACATCACAACCATCTATAACCGTACACTATTGTAATCTTTACGCTATTCATTAAAATATGAGGGCAGGAAACCGTGCACGGAAATGGGCATTTGACAGATTTAATGAGACCGGCTGCGAACAACGAGCCTTTGGGGTCTATAGCGGGGCAATTCACACTTAGTCACTTTAATGGGGAATTAAATTCAACTGACAGACAAAGGTATTAGTGACAGTTTGTCACTACCAACTCACTTCAAACGCTGATAAAATTCTGTAAATTAAGTTAGGAGATAGACTGAAGTATAACAAAGGAAGTAGCTTCTTTATGAATTTGTGTGCACTGGCTACAGTGTATAGAATAATATGAACTCATTATACTGATGCTGGTATGATTATGAGCTGCATTTTGTGCTGGATGAGGTGGGGGTGTCATAATTGCATTTCATTATAAAGAAAGGCTTCGCAGGTTATCATTTTTATTAAATGTTAATTAGTTGTCATACATCTGTTCTAGCTTATCGTTAAAATAAAAATTACAACAGTGATTGATTGAAAATGGAGCCATGTACGAATGAACTTAATTTCCTCAGGTGATCTTCAGTTTTGCATATTTTTTAATAACTGAATAAATTACTTTCATTAAAATGTTAGCATGACAGTCAGCATTGATGAGGTCATGTTGTTTTACCCCAGCTCATCACTTTTTGAATTAATTCACAAAGTTTTTTGTTGTTGTTATTGTTGTTGTTGTGGCTTGACTTTGTTTACTTTTTGTGTTTGCGAGTTCTACTTTTACTACAGAATTTATTAGGTGTCATATAGGAATATTACTGACGGTTAAACCTATGTAAGATAAAAATGTATCGACCAATTAAGGCAGGAGATGAGTGAGGGACATGCATAACTGTCAACAACACTGTGGTAATGATATTCATTTATGTTGCAGTGATGGAGTCATTACCAAAAAATATAGTGTATTTATTAAGTATAGTTATTTTTCTACAAAGTACTGCATTATATAACTTAATTATTCCCTCAGGAATGTAATTTGTTACATTACTCTTCACAGGGACGGTTATGACTCAAGAGGTAGAGTGGGTTGTCTTCTAATGGGAAGGTCAATGGTTTGATCCCTGACTCTTCCAATCTGCATATTGAAGTATCTTTGGGCACGACACAGAAGACACCCAAATGAACCCTATCCCCCAGTGCATCATCACTTTTTGTGTCTGTCAGTGCTCTGATAGGGTAGGAAAGTGCTAAGTAGGAATCCATTACTTTTAAGTTAGAAGTTAACAATACAAACGTCAGACTAAAGTCCCACAGAATGGAACAAATGCTTATCCTAGTGATGACACACAAAAGATTTTTCGATGAGTGT